>NW_024626202.1:0-2253 GCF_008729295.1 Plectropomus leopardus | reverse complement strand
GGTTAATTGTCGGGTTAATTGTCGGTTAATTGTCGGGTTAATTGTCGGTTAATTGTCGGGTTAATTGTCGGGTTAATGTGAGTTATGATGAAAACGGTTCGGATTTAGTTTTCTCTTTAATATCAATGTAAACTGAATATATTTGAGGTTTGGAAAGTCATTGTTTTAATATTCCAAACATTCATGGAATAACTACAAAAGTTTTCCAGGCCTAAAAGAAGTCATTGAATTAGCAACAATCATTCAAGGTTCTGGAAAAGTTATTTTGTTATTAAGTTATTAAGTTTTTAACCGTCCGTGTAACGTAACCGCACGTTAGTTTTGTGATGCTGTCGACGTAACGAAACTCAAATACATTTTTTTAGTTTTCTTCGTCCACGTGTGCCAGACAGGTCAAAGTACGCTTACGGGCAAGTAAGGAAAAAAAAGACGGGTCCTTGAAAAGTCATGGAAAGGTTGTGAAATGTACTCCATGACTGTGTGATGTGTTTGATCTGGTGACTGCTGGTTGTTTTTTATTATTTTTTGTTTTTTTTTTATTATTTATTATTTTGTTTTTTATTAACTGGACTTTATTAACCAGTTCACCTCCTGTCACAGCTGATCGCTGCATTGATCAGCTGATCGTGCATTGATCGCTACATTGATCAGATGCATTGATCAGATGCATTGATCTGCTGATCGCTGCATTGATCAGTTGATTGTGCATTGATCTGCTGATCGTGCATTGATCAGCTGATCGCTGTATTGATCGCTGCATTGATCGTTGTATTGATCACTGCATTGATCAGCTGATCGCTGCATTGATCGTTGTATTGATCGCTGCATTGATCAGCTGATCGCTGCATTGATTGCTGCATTGATCGCTGCATTGATCACCTGATCGCTGCATTGATCACCTGATCGCTGCATTGATCAGCTGATCGCTGCAGCTCTGGAACCCGGAGGTTGGTGTCTGACCCTGGTCCGTGTCGTGTTGTTTTCAGACGTGTCTCTGGGGCTGCTGACGCTGCGTTTCCTGGAGCTGCTGCTGGCGTCTCCAGACGGCGCTGTGGACCTCCGGGACGTTCCGGCGCGCCTGCAGACCGGCAAACGGCGAGTCTATGACATCACACACGTCCTGACCGGCATCAAGCTCATCCAGAAGGACTCGGTCAACTGGGTGAAATGGATGTGAGTGTAAAAGGCTTTGATGAGAGCGCGTCGATTACTTTTGGATTAGCGATTGTAGGTTTTATTTCGGGCTGAGCAGCAAAGTTTGACAAAGACTCAAAAACTGCAAACAGCCAGAAAAAAACCGAGCAGCAGAGTTGGTCTTTGTGATGAAGTCACCGTTCAGTCAGGAAGTCCCTGCAGTCTTCACATCACAGCGCCCTCCTGTGTGCACTGTAACACAGCTCTTTGCTCACTCTGCAAGACAAAACTGAGGGCCAAATGCCACATTTACCTAAAAGGTTCATTTCTACAATAAGAATGTTAATATATTGATAAGTCAAGTCATTTTTATTTATAAAGCCCATTTTCACAAAACGCCGCTGCCTCAGAGAGCTTTACAGCGTCACAATGCTCGGCCTGACCTGCAGTGCTGCTGCTGCTCAGCAAATACCGTGTCCGACTGTGGACCGAGTGTGCAGCCAGCTGCCGGTTTCATTTGTATTAAGTCAGTGTTTTGTTGTGCGTGAGCTGTGAGCTGCAGGTGAAGCTGCTCTGTGTCTGTTCTGCGCTCAGAGGAAAGAGTCCGATCTCCAGCTTTCTGTGGAAGAACCCGCAGAGGCTCCGCAGAGAGCTGGACGACCTGAAGGTGCTGGAGGACAAGCTGGACACGCTCATCAAAAGCTGCGCTCGGCAGCTCTTCGACATGACGGACGATGTGGAGAGCTCTGAATATCCTTTACAGCAGACCGAAGTAAAACCAGAATATATATCTGTAAATGTACATTTAACCCTTTAAGGCCCGCTTTAATATCACGCACTGCACACAAAACGTGCTTTTCAAAATCAAGCTGCAAAAAGTGTCATACATTAATATGATTCTCTACTTTCTTTGAGTTTATTTTTTACCAACATCAGTCCTGATCATAAATATCAAATGTTTATTAATTTTAAGAATTTAACCCTCGTAATGCCAGGTTTTTGTCATGATGCCACTATATTTTTAGATGAAAAAGACCCCACAAAAAATAAATTATTTTCAATATATGTGAGTGTAGCTGCTGACAGTCTGGGATATGTCAGTGTGTGAGTGTAGCTGCT
>NW_024626201.1:0-1627 GCF_008729295.1 Plectropomus leopardus | reverse complement strand
GCTTTGCGTAGGCTACAGTATGATCTTCCAATGCACACACACACACACACCTGCACACGCACACACAGCAACTCACCACCTCAGCCAAACAGCAGCGTCCAACAGGGTATAAATACTGGGCTGACACTTTAATGTCAGGGGACGGCTTGTCCTGGATTAGAAACTTGTAACCCACCGTGGAGCTTGACATTGCTGGGATGAAGGTGCTGCTAAAGGCAGAGTGAGGAAGGGGGAGAGCCATTACGGGGACTCTATGTTTGATGTATAAGGGCATCTAACACGGACTGTCGACTAGTGAGAGGCTAGCAAATGTACGGTGTTGCTTTGTGACCGGCTTTTATTGGCAAGGAAAATTTAGTCTGTTGTATCAGTGTGTTATCAGAGACACACACACATACACACCAAGACATATGCTTACACACACTTCTTAACAGGAAAATAGAGGATTACATACTGAAAAATTAAGCGCTTTTCTCCTCTCCTTGATCCTGTTGACCGTGCTTCGAACCTGAAAGAAAGAGTGGAAGAGTGGGAGAGAAAGAGATAAGTGTTTCTGACACGGCGCTCAATGAAACACACTAACAATGAATCAAAACAAAAAATCTTTCACAGCAAACAACTGTGAGCACCTACAGAGTAAAAAGGAGAAGGGAATGTGGAAGGGAAATAACAAATTTGGAGTGTTATAGTTTGGAGGCACTGACAGCAGTTGTGAAAGTGTGTGTGTATGTGTGCGTGTGTTTGTGCGTGTGTGTGTGTGTGAGGGTGTTCCAGTATGTCCCAGTGGCTAATGGGACTTGAAAGTGACACATAGAGCCGGCAAACTAAGGAGACGACTTCAAGCTATCATCTGTCAGTATAGAGCGCCGGGACCAACAAATGGAGCTATTGGAGGAGAAGGGACCGCCCTAGCAGAACAGATTACATTTTTACACTCCGGATGAAACAGTGTACTGCACACATTCATTTAACACATACCAGACAAGGATTTCATAGATTTTAGAGACACAGAGAATATACACATACAATTTTAGTTTATACTTGTAATTTAAGTAACACCCAACCCTAATTTGTAATTTAGCTGCTTTACTAAACTCCTTTTTTTTTTTTTTTTTTTTACATTTTTTTTTACATTTTTTACATTTGGAGATATTAAAATGAAATAAACAATGACTCATTTTGAAATACTGCAAAAGTTAAAGCCTAGACCCTTGCTTAGAAACCTGTAATAATTTGAATGGGATTTAACTATATTTAAATGGTGAATTTTATTTATCATTTTTTTCTATAAATTCAAATCAAATGCATTTTGTAACTGAGCCATTTCGTTATGACTAGTGACTAATGATTACGAAGTTTAACAAATACTTTAGGCAAATATTGTGTAATTGATATCACAGCGAACAAGACAACGATCCAGCAATTTTGTCTGTCCACTGAATAAAACTCCATTCATTTTTAAAAATCACTTTAATAGCACATGCGCTTTATGGTAGTATGGTTTGCCTGATCATTTAACCATAGGTTATTACATATAATTTAGGACAGTGAAAAAGGCGTTACTAGACATAATTTTGGGAGAAAGTAATATCATAAATTTAGAATTCAATCTGCAACAGCTCTCATA
>NW_024626200.1:0-1919 GCF_008729295.1 Plectropomus leopardus | reverse complement strand
ATTAAATTTGTGTAGTTTTGTAGGAGTAATATATGTTCTAAACAACCATTTGTACTGTAACAGTCTGAACCTGGTGTTAACAGTTTGGATCTGGGCCAGAAGACAGGCTTCCTCAATTTGAACATTTATCACCTGTCATTTATATAATGATCATATGATCTCATTGTGGAAACAGAAAATTCTCCTTTTCCAATACAATGATTCAAAGAAACATGTAATTAGAAAATAAGAAAAGGCCTTATTATTGCATTTGAACAGTGGAGCACAGAACATCAATCACTTCATTCATTGGTGATACTTTTTATTATTGGTAAGAAATAATTTTGTGAGATTGACTTCAAACATATCACCCAGCTCTATGTGTCACATCTTAGAGAAAACTCACCTTGACTTGCTGCGTTAAGTTTAGTAATTATATCAGAGGTGATAGCAAGCGAGGTGCAATTTACTATGCTATCTAAAATATTCTGTCTAAGCCATTTCTATGATTTTTTTTTTAAAGGTACAGTGTGTATAGTTCATTTTTAGGTCTCATTCCAATGTCGTCAAATATACTGTAGATTATCTTGGGTGGGTTGTTGGAGCAAACCAGCAACCCAAAGCTTTCGTATTTGTTGACCTGAGAGTGAAAGTCAGGGGGGCAAATAGGTGCAGTGGTTTGCACTGTTGCCTCACAGCAACAGCATGGTTTTCCAGTCGTTCATTCATTTGTGGCGGCCCACCACCATAACATCTGCTGCCAGGTATTGATATTTTATTGCTGGAGCTGAACCGTTGATTAAGAGCGCTGTTGAAATATATATATATATAGAAATATCTGGTGTCATACTCCTCATTCTAAGTGATAATGCCTCGAACATTTTCTGTTTCCACCAGCTGATGGATCAGAACGGCATATCTCTGAGGATGTATTATTATTATTATTATTCAGTTAATCTTAATCATTACACCACACTCTCTGATCAGCTCTGATCAAATGGACTGATCAATTATGCATCTGTCTGCTGCTACTGAAGAAAAAAAAAGCCTGTGCTATGTTCACGGGTCCACAAAAACCTCAGCATTAAGAGAGATGACACCGAATGATACAAAGAAACACAAAAAACATAAAGTTTGGCAATCTAAACAGACCATGAATGAATAAGGACTCAGCAACTATCTATCTTTCTCCAGTCTCTATGTAAAATTTTCTAATCTTGTCCCTGTAAGGAAATAAACAAATGAGACCATCGGTTAATAGCATCTTTTGAATAGTAGATTGTGCAACCTGTGTCACTTCATAACTAAGGCAAGATCAATTAATGCGTAAGAGGAAATAATTTTGTGATAAGAAGCATTTGGGTGGAATTGTTCACCAGTGCTTTTAGTTACTGCTGTCAAACAAACAAACAAACAAACAAACAAACACCTCCTTTGTAGCTTCCATTGCTTCCTGGTCATAGAGTCAGTTGAGTGTATTTGTTGAAAAATCATCCTTTTGGGGAACACCGCCTCAGAGTGTTGATCAGTCAGTATCAGGACATTCCGATTTGGGATTTAGAAATTAAAAGCCTCTAAAATGTTAAACAGGGTGTCCCCCCGCTAAATTTCAATTAATTTACTAGAATGATCAGACTGGCATGATCATATGGATCAAAGGGTTCAAATTTACAGTCAAGTTATTTGAGAGAAAATATGACATCATCCACACCTGTATTATATATTGTAACATAGCCTAAAAATATTGAGATACTATTTATCAGCAATAGTTGCCCTGCTGTAATTAAAGCTCTTAAAAATGCAGCCGTTTTGGTGCAAGCAGCTTGTTGTTTCATTATATTGTGCAGATTTCTGTTCAGTGCCCCACCCTTAAACAACGTTCCTCAGTCTCATCCTGCTTCTTATTCCATATAAGAGATAAGCCCTCTGCCAAGGTTTCT
>NW_024626199.1:0-1970 GCF_008729295.1 Plectropomus leopardus | reverse complement strand
AATCCTAGAGTCGTGCTAAAATCCTAGAAACACGCTCCAATGCTTGAATTGTTCTAAAATCCTGAAAATGTCTTAAAATCCTAGAAATGTGCAAAAATCCCTGAAATCAGAGGAATGTCATGATATCGCAGAAACGTCTTAAAACCTTTGAAACAACCTAAATCCTAGAAATGTCCTTAAGTCCGACAAACAACCTAAAATCCAAGAAATGTCCTAAAATACAAAAATCGTGCTGACATCCTAGAAACAAAAAGTGACCCCCAGGCAAAGCACGCGGAGCATCGCTGAAATACACCTTTTACATCATAAACATGTTTTATGTGACTTTTAACTATTGAATTGCTGCTTATTAACGTCCATTAACGGTTCATACACCTGTCCTTCAGAAACATATTAATGATTTATTTCACCCTAAACATTTATTAATACAGGTCAAACATTAATTATGGGTCAGCTTTAATGGAAAACAAAAAAATAAACTAAATGACATTCCTGTGTTTTGTTTTTTCCCGCTAAAACCAGGTGAGCTGCTAGCTTAAACCCCGCGGTTAAAGATAACAGGAACCGTTTGTTTTAAAAAAACACAAAAGAAGATAAAATACTACCGCGGAGACCTTCCGGTAACCCCGGCGGGAACAATGCGGACCCGTGCTATCTCTGTCATCCCTGGCAACCGGGCTACAATTCAGGCCAAGCCAAACAAAAGGGCTCCGACACACAGCGGGCAGCCCCGGACACACAGCCGGGGACAGCCCGCCTGTTGCGGGGATAAGACACACACACACCTGTCCGTTAGCACGGCTCGGGTAGCCTGTTTTTGTCTTTTATCCAGGTGGATTCAGGTGTTTTTGTCTTTATCAGACACATTGCGGGTCAGCGTGCAGAGCGTGGAGCTGCCCTTCACCTTCATTTGTCTCACATTACAAAGTCTACCAAAGTCCGTTTAAAATGTTGCTAATTTAGGGTATACTTTAGTGTCATTAAGCATAAACCCAGATAAACATCTAAAATAATCATCACAAGCTAGTCTGAGATCTTCTGGTAATTTCGGCATACACTGTATCAACTGTTAAGCTCTAAATTTTAAATAAAATGCTTTGTAAAACGCCAAGCTCCTCGCAATCCCCTTCTACTGCTGTAGTTCATTTTCTTTAAGAATGCGCGAGGAATAACAGGGGAATCGGTGATAAAAGTTAAATTTAAATTAGTAGGTCGCAGTTTTGTTTGTTAGATGTATGCCGAAATTTAGAAATCCTCCCGATGTTTTGTTTGCATATGTTTTTCCGTGTTTAATTGAATGTTAAGATCTGATAAATCGTTTAATCCAACATTTTTAATGGGATTTGGTGCGGGTGTTACTGAACCGAAGGGCCACCTTTCTCAGGAGCAGATCAAGTTGCTTCGGTTTGCATTTGCATTTTCGGTTAATTCAGAGCAATGAGACGGCTGATATAACGAGAATATATTGATTAGTTGTCGGTTTGGGCGTTAAGTTGGAGAAAACGTGTGTTATTTTTAAATAACCTGCAGAAATGTTTGTCTCCGGGCGGAGCTGCAGCCGCAGGAATGTCAAGTGTCATTAAAACGAGCTTACCTGCAGGTGAAGGCTTCATCAAATAATCCGTCAGAAAAACATGGCACAGAAAAAAGAAACCGTCTGTATCTCCGGTCCCGCTTTAAACGGCTCCTATGAGCACTTTATATCCGACAAACGGAGCTCCTGCTCGGATACAGAAGTTGGGTGTTTTTGGCTCGGCTCTCCGGAGATGTTGCTCGGTGAAAAGTTGACTTTGAATTACAGAGCAGCAACTGCAGCAGGCAACATCACCACCGCGGGGGCGGAGCCAGCCCTGAGCGCTGACTGGCGGGCAAATCCAGCTGCATCCGGAGGACACGCCCCTCTATAAATACACCTTTTAAAGTTTAAATAAAATTACCTGAAAATACGAAAAAGAGAAAAAAAAAGAAAG
>NW_024626198.1:0-1335 GCF_008729295.1 Plectropomus leopardus | reverse complement strand
TGAAGGACATACTGCATATAGCTTTTTTATGAGTTTATAACTGACATATTTACAACCTATTATATGATGTTTTGATCGACAAACTATTCTTTGACGTTTTTATAATTTTTTTAACGACATAATATACTGTGACATTTAATGATATTTGACTGACTGATTCTATACTATGATGTTTTCATGAAGTTTTGAATGACATATACAATGAGCTCTTTATGATTTTTTTGAATGGCATACAATAATATAATGTTTTTATGATTTTTGTACTGGCTGTACATACATGCTATGGTGGGTTTTTTTTTTTGTTTTCTGACCGACATACTATACTTTGCTCTGTACTGTACTGTACTATTTTATGATGTTTTGAACTACATACTGTACTGTGATGATTTTCTGATTTTCTGAAGGACATTCTTTGCTATGATGTTTTTTTCCAAATTTTTTGAACGACCTACTATACTCTGACGTTTTTATAATGGTTTTTATTATGACATACAATACCACGTCATTTAACATCATTAACCACATACAATACCTGTGGATGATGATAGTGGGTTAAGTAGTAAAGACAGCTAGGGGAATGTGGTAAGCTGGAGATGACAGGGGCAGGCAGGTCTGGAAAGAAGACGGGGCGTATGATCTGGCTGGGGCCCTGGAAAGCCGGTGGATTAACGGAAGGGCTTGGCATAGTGTAGTGGTCAGATTGAGGTGGTGAGATGATCAATAAGCAGGCTAAAAAAACATAATATTAATACTCTTGTATCAAGATGCTGAGCAGCCGAGAAGTACTACCATTGTGTCTGGTGGACAAAGCTGGCGATGGGTGAACGATGCCCCTGGAGATGAGAAAATTGAAGAAAGGAGTGAAGACTGAATCAGAATTTGGGTGAGGGAAAGCCACAACCACAACACACAAACACAGAGGGGAAACATGAGGGAGAGAGGGCAGAGCCGTGACAACGCTTGGATGTCTTTATGTATTTTGAACCAACTACTATACTTTTTTGTATTATTCACTGACATGCTATACTATGACATTTTAATTATTTTTTTGGGACAACATACCATACTGTGACATTTTGTGATTTCTTTTTTGTCTGACATGCGATAATATGATATTTTTCTCTTATTTTTTGATTAATATACTATACTATGACATTTTTGATTTTTGACTGACATACTGTACTATGACGTTTTAATTCTTTTTTTTTTTTTGACTTACGTACTATACCAGAACATTTTTATGATTTTTTTTAATGACATACCATACTATGACATTTTCAAGATTTCTTGAACGACATACTATAGTATGACGTTTGTTTTTTTTAACTCCTATAC
>NW_024626197.1:0-1264 GCF_008729295.1 Plectropomus leopardus | reverse complement strand
GCTGGCCGCCCGCCAGGAACTAAGGAGCAGAGAACTGAGGGACGGAGTAGATGGGGGGAGCAGAATGGAGCTGTGTAGAGCAGATTGGGTATTACAGTTGAGAGGAAAAACAGAGGAAGAGAGAGAGATTGAGAGATGAGGGGATTGGAGTTATAGGAGGAGAGAGAATGAGGGTGAGAAGCAAAGGGGAATAGATGAGGGGGAGGAGTGAGGTGATAGGAGGAGATAATGGGAGACAAGGGAGGGGAGGGAGCAGACGTATTTAGGTTATTTTCACAGGAAACATTAAGTAATAGTAGCTGGGAAGAGAAAACAAGGGAAATGTACATTTTGCAAGCTAACACCTTTTTAAGTGTCAATGTAAACAGGGCTTTATGCAAAGCTCACACATGTGATAATGTTAGCAAGTACGACATTAATGCATTCATGCACAGTATATGATAGCGTCCCAAACCAAACCCATTTTAGTGAATAATTAAGACAATATTGACAGTTTTTCCAGGGCAGCTGGACTGAGTTTCAAGTTTTGAAATTCACAATCAAAAGCACAGTAAGCAATACATTCATCGGTCATGTGCAGGAAGACTTTAATGTCTCTGCAAAGTAAAGCAAAACATGTGTCATCAATACATCATTTTGGTCTGTGATCACTGATTTAACCCTTGAAACCCAAGCCATGCAAATTCCAAGAACATAGTAAAAGCTTACAAAAAATGACTGGAATTTGTTTTAAAAAAGACTCTAGGGTAAAATGTCCAGAAACTATACCCAGAAAACTATATTTACAATTATCAAATCATATATTTATGCTTTATGCTTATTTTGGGGCCAAGTCTTGTTACATTACATTAACCTAAAATGAAACATCAGTAATAACTGAGCTAAACATTAACATTCATTTCAAAATTATTTTCAGGCCACCTTTTTGGTAAAGGTCTAGTAAGAACTTTCTTTTTGTAACTGGTCAGGTCTTCACCAACTCCTGAGGGAAATATCTGGCTCTTTAGCTGCTAATTGCTCCACTGTGTACACCAGCTAGTAGCTAACTAAGGTGTGTAGTTAGGTGCTGCAGGTAGTGTACAGTGGGTTTATCAGAGCTGAAAACGGCTGCCTGCTGTAGCCAAAAATGACCCCAATTAGAGCTGTGAGAGTGAACAAAATAGCAAAAGTGACGATATAAGAGTGTATCAATTTCTGTAGTGTTGAGGGGCAACTGCGGAAGTGCAGAATCAGTTCTGTTCATTTGAACCATTTTTATTTATAT
>NW_024626196.1:0-3236 GCF_008729295.1 Plectropomus leopardus | reverse complement strand
TATTAGAAACTTTAAATTATATTACAGAATTATTTTTCTCGGCAATTTCTTTGTATTTTTTCTTTTGTTGTTGCTTTTTTTGTTTGTTAAGGTTTTTTGGGGCTTATTTTCAGGTTTTTTTCTTGGTCTTTTCACAGATTTCTTGTTAACCTCTGGGCCGTGTCTTCTTTTGTCGCTCTTTGCCTTTTTCCTGTGTTTTTGAATAAAATGAAGCCAATTTGGTCTCAAAAGGTTAAATAAATAATTTGATTGTATTTCCATCTTTTCTAAGCAACTTTAGTGTGAAAGGAATTAAAAACCCGTCACATAAAGACGCCTGATTCAAATATAAGCTTGTTGAGTTCAGTGATTTAAGCAAATATCAGTCTGGGCTATTGACTTAAGTTTTAAAGGTATTTTTAAAGAAACTTACGATTCTGCTGTCGGTCCAAAGATGAATGAACCAGCGAGTAAACCACACATGAAGACGGTCTGCACGACCTGAGCCAGGTACGATTTCCCACAGACCAGATCGAACTGCAGAAGGACAAGATGAGCAGGTCAGCCAGCACAGGTGAGTCAAAAAACACAAACTGCACACCGAGATGGACTTACATCAGTGACTATGGTGGACTCATACAGCGTGTTTTCGTACACCCATCCGTTCTGGCACCCTGTGGTCTCGTTGAGTCCGTACTCCCTGATGGCACCGATGTCCCAGTCCACAGGGACAAACATGAGACACCTGCTGAAGGTCCCGTCCTCGTCCCGGGGCAGAGTCAGGTTCAGCTGCTCCTCTGTGGTCAGGTTAGAGTCGGCCTGAAGGATCCAGTCTGTGTTACAGTGTCGCTCCGGATCTGACTCGATGAAAAGAAAACTACAGAAGAAAATGGGCAGCAGAAGGTTTGGGGAGGTTAACGCAGAGAGGATGAGCTTCTGGAAGACACCGAAGTCACCGACCGTCCTCAGAATCTCCCCAAATTCCACCATTTTCACTCAGCAGGTGTGAGACCAGTTCAGGTGGACGTCCTCATTTAGGCTCGGCTCAGGATAAATGTTTAACCGTCTGACTTTAGTCAGTAACTCGAATCGTTGACTTGTTAAATCAGGAGATGATGAAAACTGGGCTTTAAAGGGACACTTCTCCCCAAAATCAAATATTTGACCTCTTACCTGATGTGCTGCTGATCAGTCTAAATTGTTTTGCTGCAAGTTGCAGAGTGTTTTAAGATTTTAGGACGTTTTTAAGATTTTAGGACATTTCAGGGATTTTAGAACATTTCTAGCATTTTGAGACTTGTCTCGGATTTTAGGTAATTTCTTGGATTTAGGGGCATGTCTTGGATTTAAGGACATTTCTCAGATTTTAAAGACATTTCTAGAATTTGGGACATGTCTTGGGTTTTTGGGACATTTCTCAGATTTTAGGCTTGTTTCTTATATTTTGAAACATTTCTAGGATTTCTAGGTCTGAAAATCCTAGAAACGTCCTAAAACCCAAGAGCTGTCCTAGGAAACGTCCCACAATCCAGAAATGTCTTATAATCCTAGAGATGTCTTTAAATCCAAGAATCATACTAAAATCCTAAAAATAAGCTATACCAAAATCCAAGAAACGTCTTAAAGTCTAACATTTTCTTAAAGCAGAGAAATGTACCAAAATCATAGAGATGTCCTTAATTTTGAGAAACGACCTAAAATCCTAGAAATATCCTAAAATCCAAGACACGTCCCAAGATCCTAAAGCAGCAAAGACAGTTGAGTGCACCTGATCTACACTGATAAATAACACTACAGGTAAGAGGAAAAATATCTATTTTGAGCGAACTGTCCCTTTAATTAATCACAGATCAATCAAACATTGTCCTCACCCATTGACTTCCATCATGTGACTTTATTAAGCTACTAAAAATCATTTGCATGTGTTGACATTTTCAGATAATCTATACATGTCAAGGAATCTCTCGTATGCCATCACAAATATTCCACTTCAAATTATGCATTTGTTGATGTACACGTTTTATAATCATCGTCATATTTTAAAAATATACCTAATGATCTGTAAAAATAAAAAATAAAAAGGAAAAGTGTACTTGCCAATCGAGTGATAAAATGAATACTAATCATTCGGTGACTCCATAAAGAGGCAGAATGACGTGTTTTTGGTGAGTAAACAATAAAAGGGAAAGAAATTTAGAAAATCTACGTGACTTTAAGCTCAAAGCCTTCGATGATGGATCACCAAAAATCACACGCACGCGCACGGGGAGAGAGAAGTGTAACCTGTGCCGCCCGTCTCATCAAAATGACATTTTATCCGTTAGCTTTGGACAGAGAGGAAACTGCATATCATGACGTCAAAGCACAGAGTGTGTATTCCCGAAAAATATCAACATATCGATAAGGTGCCAATTGGACAAATCATTTGTGCATGATTGGTGATGCTCCGACGAAGGCCAACAGTGGAAAACACTACAAAACAAATGTGTACTGAACATGATGAGTCTCAATCCGCCTTAAATCTATATTTACACGTGAAATGTTAACTTTTATCTGACACTTACGACAGTCGATGCATCTACATTGTTACATACAAACCTCATGATGTTTGCGTGACAGTGCATGGAGTCGCCATCATACGTACATTTACAACATCTTTACATACACCATTTACATCGGTACCTGAACGAGGAGCTTTTTTCCGCAGCCCTTTTGCGCGGTACGAAACAACCAAACGGCTACACAGGGAGTGAAGACAGTGATTCAGTGAGTGTTCACAAAGCAAAGAGACTACAGTACTGCCACAACAGCTCACTACTGACAAAAAACCAAAGAGCCGGCTCCCGGAAAACTTTAAAGAGGTAATTCACCCAATATGTCATTACACTTCTTCTCTCAGGACGACACCATCACAATTGACACAAATTCAACCAATTTTTGAATTCTGCACAACCTTCGTTTTTTTCCCCAATCACTAAAACTTTTCCGCAAATTTGACCAGTCATCGTTGTTTCCCAAAATTTCTCCAAATCACAGCAGTTCCCTGCACAATGCAAAGCTACTGAATGATACGCTCTTTAAACTGAGTAATTTGACTCGATTTCTTAAAAAAAAAAAAAAAATGGGGGAAAAAGGTGATTAACTAAAAAAAAATAATCCAAAAGAAAGCAAAAAAAAATTGTAAAACATACAAAAAATATCTAAAAATTAGAAGGAAAAAGTACAATAAAAAGGAAATGATTTTTTTTTAAAAAAAG
>NW_024626195.1:0-2269 GCF_008729295.1 Plectropomus leopardus | reverse complement strand
CTGCTGGTGACCGTCAGCACTCACATCAGGAAACAGCCTGTGAGGTCAGAGCAGCAGCCAGTCAGGTACCATGTACCGCAGCCTCGGCCACCAGCGTGTGAATGTGTGAATGTGACATGTCGTGTGAAAGTGGTCAAAAAGACTGAAAAGTGCCTTTAATACTCCTGCAGTCTGTTACCATGACGACAAAGCATCTCTCCTCTGGTGTCTCCTGCAGGGATCTTCTGCACCATCTCTCTGTGCACCTACGCAGCCAGCGTGACCTACGACCTCTCCAGGAACCCTCCCTTCATCTACGGGCTGCCGGCAGACGTCGACCACGGTTATGGCTGGTCCATCTGCTGCGCCTGGGCCAGCCTCGGGCTTGCCGTGGCCGCCGGCTGCCTCGGCACTACCTTCCCCTTCCTGAGCCGCACTGGAGCCCTGCGCTCCAAAACCGCCCGCGAGTCCTCCGTCTGAGCTGCCGCTGACCACGCAGGAAGGGGGTGGGCACTACGGGGGGCGGGGCCTCCAGGTGCAGCCACCGGCGTTGAGTCTCTAAAACGTGTTCACTTTTTACTCCGGAGCAAAGTGTTTGTACGACAGAAGTGTGTCTGTACACCACAGCGCCCCCCAAAGGCTGCTGAGAGCTTATCATGTGGACACACACACTTCAGACACACACACTCATTGCAGACACACGTACACACACACTTCAGACACACACACACACACACACACAGTGCAGACACACACACACGTACACACACACTTCAGACACACACACTCATTGCAGACACACACACACATACATTGCAGACACACACACACACACACACTCTCAGACAGGGTATAACAGCTGCAGTCGAGTCTCTCGTGTTTTGTTGCTCAGACTTTTCTCTGCAGACCTTCAGGTGTAGTCCAGCACATGGTGACATCACAGGTGGGCGTGGCTACAGGTATCTTATCACAGCCAATCACTGACAGCAACCTGCAGGAGCTAAGACTAACACGTGTTATCTCCTCTTTAACCCTTTGATACCTGAGCAGATTAACCCTTTGATGCCTGAGCAGATGACCCATGTCTTTTAAAAAACGTGGGAGGAGGGTGACGAGAAATGACCCAAAAAATAACAACAAATTAGTAAAAAGTTCAAAGAAAGTTACCTAAAAAGCACAAGAAAAAGTAAAAAACAAACAAAAAACAGTAAAATGACCTCAAGAAGGTGCTGAAAAGATTTGTTTCTGTCACATTATTTTAAATAGACAGCTAAGAGAAGAATAAATAAAGTTTTCTTGACATTTTTGATTTTTGATAATATTTATTAATATTTTCAGGTTGCTGTCTTTTACTAGTTTTTTGCTGTTTGTGGGACATTTCTTTTCCAGTTTCAGGTTTTTCTGTTGAGTGTTTTTGAGGGAAATCAAACCAGTTTTCTCAGGTGTCACAAGTGTCGCAGGTGCTCATTAAAGGTGTCCGAAAGCAGCACAGAGACACTGACGGTGATCCAGGAGTTAAAGGGTTAAACAGACAGGTGACGGGTTTGAGTTCAGACTCGACTGCGGCCGAGACGCTCAAGAACCTGAAGATCCAAACCTGCAGATCCACAAACACTCAGCCGCCCGGCCGAAGCTTTTTGTGGTTCATCATCACACACATCCACCTTTAACCGAGTCTCTGAGGACTCGTCCTCACTCGAGTCACATCGAGTCTTTCCTCTTGTGTTTGGGCGGTAAAGAGCCGGTTCGATCGTCCAAACTGTGACAACAACACAAGTAAACACAGAGAGTCAATCTGAGCTGAGACAAACATCCAGGAAGTCTTCACTGTCCAACCAAACCAAACAGACGCAGACTGTCTCTGTGTCTGTCCCTCTGTGTCTGTCCGTCTGTGTCTGTCCATCACTGTCTGTCCATCGGTGTCCTGCAGGTTTGGATCCAGCATCCGTCCCAGAGCGTTTCTCAGATGTAAATAGGTGTTTTTTACCTGATGGAGCTGCAGCAGTGTTCTGGAGGAGGTGTTGTTTGGAGCTGAGCCACAGACTCTGATCCTTCACCCGTCCAACAGACCCACGCCTTCTCTGCCGCCTCCACTTCCTGTCATTCACAGGAAGTCCAGGTGTGAACAGGAAGTGTATAAACCAATGTATTATTATGGAAAAGACTGAATGCTGCTGCTTGGTGCTTTATTATTTATTGAATCAGCGTTCAGTCGTCCTCAGCTTAGTCTCGGAATCCGCAACAGACTGGATACCACGTCTGTACCCTCTGATACCCTCTGATACCCTCT
>NW_024626194.1:0-2901 GCF_008729295.1 Plectropomus leopardus | reverse complement strand
TGTCATTAATATTACTTTAGCATACAGTTAGCATCACATAGAAAACAAGAGCTGAGATGCACCCATTTGTTATCAAAACCATGAAGGCAATGATAGATTACCGTACTGTAGGGTTAGCTAACTAGTGCTGCATTTTCAATCCATTTTTATTATTTCATTGCTTTCCCATTTTATATATTTATTTAATCTTAATTTATTTTATTTATTTATTTATTTATTTATGTCACTTCCCTCTCATAGTAATTTTAAGTTGTGTATTGTCCAGGATTTAGAGATCTTTTTCATTATCACTGAAACCATATTACATCACCAACATGTACAGACACCTTGATGTATCTCAAAAAATGTATCCTCGATTTGCAGACAGCACTCACACAGCATCACCTATCTCACTTACAATAACACGTATCACAGGATAGAGAGAAAAATCAGTGTGAGGATGACAAAGCCCGAGATGAATAAATGAGAACAGATATGTAAGAAGAAGAAAACCAGGACAGTCACACCTTCAGTTATATAATACTGTCAAAATCAAAAAACATGGGGTGTCTGTGTTAATCTTTCTATGCTAACCGACACTCAAATTCTAGCACACACGCACACATACATACATGCAGACTCACCTTAGCACTCTTTATTCATTCAGCAATGGGCAAGGTAATATAACCTACTTTAACATACTAACTTTCGGCATAATGATACTAGATAAAAAAAGGTGTAACAGTGTCTGTACACCAGTGATACTCAACTTACAGCCCTCGGGCCAAATCTGGCCCTAATTAGATGGCCCCCCAAACATTGTTTCATTCACAATAAAAACAAAGTGATTCACACTTGGAAATTGTTTTTGTACTTTTCATATAAGGTACCAGAGTGGCTAAGCCCTTAACTCATTGAGTGCTATTGACGTATATATAACATCAAAAAATCCTAGAAATGTGCTAATATCCAAGCAACTTCCTAAAATCCTAGAAACATCCCAAAGTCCTAGAGATGTCCTAAAATCTTAAATATGTCCTGAAGTCCTAGAAATGTGCTAAAATCTTAGAAATGTCCTAAAATCCTAGAAACATAATAAAATCCTAAAAACAGCGTTAAATCCTGGAAATGTCCTAAAATCCGAGAAACATGCTAAAATCCTAGCAAAGTTGTAAGATCCTAGAAATGTTGCAAAATCCTAGAAATGCCCTAAAACTCTAGAAAAATCCTAAAATTCTGGGAACATCCAAAAAGAACTAGAAATGTCCGTGGATTCTAGAAACATCCTAAAATCCCAGAGATGTCCTCAAATCCTAGAAATGTCCTTAAATCCTAAAGACATCCTTTAAATCCGAGAAACATCCTAAAATCAAAAGAACTAGAATTATCCTAAAATCCTAAAAATGTCCCTAAATCTTACATATGTGCTAAAATCCTGGAAATGTTTTAAAATTCCAGAAATGTCCTAAAATCCTAGAAACACATATGGGGCTGCTTTGACTGGCCCCTGGCCTCCTGTTATCTTGTCATCTTTCAAAAGTGACCCCCGAGCAAAAAAAAGAATATCCCTGCCTGCTTTATGCCAACAAAACACATATTTATAACTTTGCATAAATTGTCTGATGACAGCAATCAACTACAAACTGATCAGCAACTTACATCTAAAAATAACAGAGGCACTGGCTCTCAGCAACACTTCAATATTAAGGTAGCAGGAGTTAAACTGAGCTGGAACAGTTATGGGTTGGACTATATGTAATGTGACCCACGTCATCAGAGATTCTACCTGCTCTCACAGCCAGCAGAGAACAGACAGAGGAAGAGCCTGAGTGCAGATCAGCCATGACACACCCTGCCAGTCCAGATCTGAGCACAAAGGCAGAGAGGGCTGCTGCCTCCACGTGGCATCCACACACTCACTCTCCATCTGACAGGCCAGTGTCAGAGCACGCCAGAAATATATGGTAATTACAATCTGCAGAGTCAAAAGAAAGGGAATGGATTAACTCAACAACACGAGTCGTATTTTCTAAACCCCGACACCTCCAAAATGTGTGTTTCTCCCAAATGTGCAATCCAGTTCCCCTCCTGTCTGTCACTGCAGATCAGAGGCAGCAAGAGTAGCTGAGCGGCTGTCAGTTTCTGTCTTTCTCAAAGCCAACCGCATTAATGGGCTGCCAGTGTGACCCAGCCGCGCTCTTTGTACTACACGATTACTGTGTTTAGTCGTGGACCTAATGCTGCCGACCTCTATTTTCTAATGGGGAGAGACCTTAAAGGGGCACTCAAGACTGAAATCTCTTGTGTGCATCTGCGCTAAGAGTAGATCTTTTCCTAGCGTGTGTGTACGTGTGTGTGTGTGTGTGTGTGTGTGTGTTGTCCAGCTTTCTGCTTCCACCCGAG
The DNA here is from genome assembly GCF_008729295.1 of Plectropomus leopardus. NCBI lineage: Eukaryota > Metazoa > Chordata > Actinopteri > Perciformes > Serranidae > Plectropomus > Plectropomus leopardus. Next base: position 519 of record NW_024626194.1, on the reverse strand, counting down.
GCTTCGAGAACACAGAGCATGTGCATCCTGTCCGGTCCTGTAAAGGAAGCAGTGGAACAGAGGATTCTTGGAGCCTGGAGCAGATATGGGAGTAGTGCACTCAGTAACACAATGTGAGATGACAGTAGTTTAACTGAGGAGGGGGCTCTGCAGTTTGTTTGTTTGCTTCTGTGCAAAGAGGGAACATTTCAGCGATGCTATGGTGGATCTGTAAATGTGTAGATTCTAATAGGACCAAATTGTGAGTTTGTTTTCTGTGTTTACTTTGGGACTTTTCTCATGTTGAGCCTGTGAACATGTTGTATAGCTGCACCCTCCATAGCCCTTTTAACACATAAATTGCACTAAAGGGTTGCTGCTAAGTTCTTTCTTAATGCCGCTTTTGCATTTTTGCACCAAACCATGGTGCATCATCCATTATGTGATTTTAGATAGCATGCTGGCATTGTGGAATCACAAGACATGTAACACAGCAGTGTCTGCCTCTAGTTTGACATATAACATACACAAACATACACA
>NW_024626193.1:0-3048 GCF_008729295.1 Plectropomus leopardus | reverse complement strand
TATGTTTTAGGGCTTTGTGTCCCATTCTTGTGAATGTGATATCTTAAGAATGCTTTGAGAGAATTTCTTCAAATTCGGCACAAACGTTCAAGTGGATTCAATTATGAACTGATTAAATTATTGATTTAGTGCTAGTTATTTGTCCTGTTGGTACCTGCCCAGGGACTGCAGACTTAAACTAGCTAATCGCTAAATCTGGCTTGAATCATCTCTTCTCCTTTTGAGATGAATGTGTTTTTGCATAGTTCTTGTTTAAATGAAGACATTAAATAAAGTCTCATTCTCGTCAATCTCATTCTTGTAAACGGTATGTGTCTGGAAAACCTTGAGGGAATGTTTTTAAATTTGGCAAAAATGTTCAGGTGCACTGAAAGATGAACTTCTTTTTAAATTTGGTGGTCAAAGGTCAAGGTCACGGTGACATTGCTTTCATCTCATTCTTGTGAAATGTATTTCTCAAGAACCCCTAGAGAAAATTCAAATGTTCAAGTAGACTCAGTGATGAAATGATAAGATTTTGGTGGTCAAACACCAAGGCCACTTTGACCTTTTCGATCTCATTGTTGTAAATGCTATATTTCAAAAAAATAATTGAGGAAAGTTCCCTTGATGGAGCTTATTCCAGTTTAGCACAAACAGTCAGGTGGACTCAAGGATGAACTTCAGATTTTTGTTGTCAAAGCATCGAGCACTCATCTCATTCTTGTGAAAAACAACATCTAAAGAACACCTTGAGTTAATTTCTTCAAAATTGACACAAACATTTGAGTGGACTCAAAAATGAACTGATTAGAATCTGGTGGACGAAGGTCAACAGATCAAGGTCACGGTGATGTCATGTCATGTTTTTCTCGATTTATAACCTCAAATGTTATACAAATGTCTCTTAGGATATAATGCAACATTTCTGATATTTTATATCAAAGAGGTCAAAGATTAACTGTGACATCATAATGTACTGCAAAAACACTTTTCTGTCCATTACTCAGTGTCATATCTCAGGAACAGAAGGGGAGACATTTGGTCAGATATTGCATTGGTGACAAAAATCTTGAAACTGAGCTGATTGTAAAGATCTTCTGTGTGAAGCGTCAAAGTTTTCAGACATGGATGCAAACTGTAAGTTTCACTTACTGGTGCACGGAGGTATACAAGTGGAAAGACTATAATTTTAGTTTGTGTTGTATTTTTCTCCTGTCTTACATTTTAATGAGTCATTATTTACATTTTGTGTTTTCATTGTGTACTTAACGACTCGTGTGCAGAGTGTGATGGATGCACAAACACATCTGTTATATAGGAACCCTCCCCGGAGCGCTCTGCAGGGAGTCGCTGTGAACTTCCTGTCCTCCCTCATCTGGCCGTGGTAGCCAGTGAAATCTAATCCTGTAAAGAGGTAATCCCGCGGGGATCACACATTAAAAAGCTGACAGCGTAACCTCTGACCCTCCATTTTCAGTTGTCCAACTGCCTATCCACCACTGTCCATAACTCTCCCTCCTCTTGCCTGACACCTGACGGTGAGCTGCTGCTACGACCTTGTGTTGACTTGACTGGAGAAGGAGCGGTCAACAACGTCATTATGTCGTATGTAATACATCAAGGGGGAAACTTTTTTTGTTTTACAAGGTGCAAGGTACAGGGTAGATTTACATTTTTTGTCAACTATGTTTAAAAAATTCTGCTGCATCGTTTCTTTTTTGTTTTTTGTTTTTTTCCTTTTTATTTAAAACCTTGTGAAATGGCGGTAGAGGATTAGGGACAGGCAGGAGAAATATTCTTGAGGATTGAAGATTTCTTTTTCATGTTGCACGTTGAGAAAAATGTTGATATGACAAGAATAAAGTTGAAATGTCAAGATTGAAATATAATGCAGAGAGAATAAAGTTGAAAAAAAATGAAAATGAATGAAAAAAATTAATTAAATTAATTAATTAATAAAGTTGAAAAAAAATCAAGAATGGCATCAGCCTTTTGAGTAAGTCTCAAACATGCACTGTTGGATTTTATGACAAACCTCAAAATTATAAAATCTAAATCTGCCAAATCATCACCCTGTCAAGCCCTGGAACATCTGAATAATAATCAAAAAAATTAAAAGGAAAAGAAAAGAAAAAAATGTGTATTTACCATACATTTTTATTTTGCCACATTTTCTCTCCATCTCTGACTCACTTCACTTTGTTTATTGTCAGACTTTTAGACGCCATTTGATCAGCCCGATTTCCTTGAGCTCTCGCTCTCACACTCCTTCAGCACTCGACCTGGAATGTTGGCTGGTCCTGCAGCCTTTCCGATGTTGATTGTGGCAAGTGTGCTCTTCACACTGGCCGCAGACAGGCACAGAGCCCAGTCGAGGGTTTGGAGTGGAGTCTTCTGTGGAGGCGTGTTGTTCTGCGCTTCAAACCTTGAAAAGAAGCTATTATGGTTGTTGAGCAGAGAGATGTTGCTGTCACAGATCTGTGGTGAGGGTTTGTATTCTGTGTTGGTCGGGACGCCACAGACTCTATGTGTCTTTGCTATCTTTGAAATGGCAGGTTAGCCTCTTTGTGTATTTGTGTTTTGCTTTCCTGATACCGCGGGACAGGCTGTCTCTCGCTGTTCTCAGATAAGTTGCATCCTCAGCTCTAAAGGCTGCGTTTCTGGCCCTCAGCAGCCTGTAGACCTCTCCTGTCAGCCATGGCTTCTGGTTTGGTTGGGCAATGATGGTTCTTGTGTGGGTCACATCAACAATGCATCTGTTGATGTAAGAAGTAACAGTATCTTTGTACTCCTCAGTGGCGGTAGGGCTGTTGTAAGTGGCTGCCTGTTTGAACATTTCCCAGTCTGCTCTGTTATAGCAGGCATGAATATGCTTCAGAACCGGTTTGGCAACTTTCACCCTCGGCATGTGTGCTTTATGTGTGTGTGTTTTATGTTACGTTCAGGTTCAGGTTAATCAGGTTCAGACTTGGACAAAAATACTTAATCTAAATTCAGGTAAGGACAATCTCAACCTATAGACAAGTTTTACTGTTCAGATCACACACACACACAAAGCTTATATAT
>NW_024626192.1:0-1559 GCF_008729295.1 Plectropomus leopardus | reverse complement strand
ATTTCACAGAGGATTCAGAACCTCCAGATTATCAGCTCAACTTTTGAGTTATGCGATACACCTCTTGTAGCTCCTGCTGCATCCTGCCTAAAGGAGCCGCTTCCTACCGACAAGCACAAAGCCACAGCATCATGTGACCTATTAAAGCCATGAAAGTGTTTCCATCGCAGTTTGGTAAAACATTGCTTTTTCATATTGCCTGAAATACCACCTCATGCAAGCATAAAAACTTTTTGCGATACATTTTTTTGAAGTTGATATATTTCCATTAGGCCACAGGCGTATTATATATTCGCAAATTCAATTTGCGCAATTTGAGAGTTAAAGGAAACCCGCCTGTGATGTTTACTGTATTAAAAGCTGCTCGTCAATGAGAATAAAATAGTAATATACCCTAAAATCTTGTTCCTTTCTAAATACACAGTTTGATTTGATTTGATTCTTCAAAAGGAGAGGGAAAACATGATTGGGTTAAATTTTCAACCCCACAGTGAATTTGACTCTTACATCCTCACAGCTCTAATTTATAATGTGTGTTGATTAAGAGGGTCATAAAAGCAGCGTGCAGCTCATCTTTGGTTTAGAGGATGCACACTTCAGTGCCTGCATATCCCAATAAACAAGCATGCAGGAAACTGAAATGTGCCAAAATGAGTAATAAAGTATAGTATTTCCACATCAGGGTGAAGTGTTACTTAAGATCAAAACTGATGGTAAGACCATTTTATAAATAAACTGAATCAAAGAGCAATAGTTTCTTTCTAGATTCAAGAAATTCCAACATTCAACAATTGCTCTTTGCAAAATCCATCATTCAAAATGCAGAAATACCTATTTCTATGCCAGGTTATTTATCAATAATTAATAATCCTGTTACGCATACTGTACACACATAAACAAAAATAAACACTTGTATTCATACAGTCACACACAAACCAGCCTTCATACTGTACACATGCACAGTCGTCCCTCCGTTATTTGGCTTAGCACAGAGTTATATCTCTTCAAAACCTAAACACGGTGCAGAGCCAAGCTGCACGCTCGGCCGCTGCTTTTTACACACATAGACACTGACACACATTCACACACACTACACGCATGCTACACACAGGAAGCACTCGATACAGGGGCCAAAAATACATCACAAACCTTGCATCACCTTCCTCTCTGTGTGTCCACTGCTCCACTTTGTTCCTAAGCTGGGCGGGGGTGGGGCATGCAGCAGATAATGGGCCAATTGTAAGCGATTAGAGCTCTTGCCAGCCAATCAGCGCAGCCCGGCTCTGGACAGCAGCCAATGGCAATATGTTGAGCGCGGCTGGAGTCTGCGCTCACTCACACAGGAAAAGACATGTGGCAGTGATATGGAGCAGGTGTAGGGGGATTCACCGGTTTCGTTTATGGACTGCAACCTGTATTTTCAAGATATGAAGACACTGCAGATTATACAACGAGCAACTTCTTGCTTTTATTTATGCTTTTCTGATGCTTGTTTTTATCTGTTTGTTTTTTTATGCTGGTGCTTTCACCTTGAAGAACTTTGGGATTTGTTCCAAGTG
>NW_024626191.1:7500-16211 GCF_008729295.1 Plectropomus leopardus | reverse complement strand
ATACATGTTTTATTTAATTTTATTTTATTTCCAGGTAATTTTCTTGTAACTTTTTACTATTTAATTGCTGATTTTTGGGACATTTCTTGCCAAGTTGCTCGTTGCCGTCTTCCTATGTGTTGGAAAGAAATCAAGCCAGTTTGCTCAGGTTTCAGAGAGTTTAGGGGTGTCTGGTAGCTCACCCTGTAGAGCAGGCTCCCCATGTATGAAGGCTATGTCCTTGCTGCAGCAGCTGCAGGTTTGACTCTGACCTGCAGCCCTTTGCTGCATGTCATCTCCTCTCTCTCCCCCTTTCATGCTTATGCTGTCCTATAAACAATAATGGCAAAAGCCAAAAAAAGAAAAATCTTTTTTAAAAAAAAAAAGGTTTTAAAAGTGTGAAGAATGTGAGACCCTGTGTGTCCTGCTAAGTATGGAGTATATTAGGGTCCTTCTGCCTTTAATGATAGCCAGAAAGAGTAAAACAGAATAGACAAGGGCCACACCAGCTTTTCGACATTTTCTGTCTAGTTAATGTTGGGAGGCTCTAATAAAAAGCCACCATGTGCCAATTGAGCGACTACAATTAACAGATTAGAGTGATAAAGAGGTTGCATGGCTGCGAGGCACGGGGCCGCCTTCACGGGCCCTCAGGGCTCCATGATGGGCAGGAGCAGGAGGAGGAGGAGGAGGTGGTGGTGGTGGTAGTGGGGGGTGGGGGGGGGGCTGAACCACTGATGAAGAGCCCAGATAATCTCTTCCTCCCTCCTCCTCTCTCTTTCTCCCTTTCCCTCCTCCCCCTCGCACTTCTCCTCCCCTCTCCACCGCCGCCCCACCCCACCCCAATCCCTCGCACTCTGTGCCCTGGAGCACCTTTCGCAAATACCTGCTCAATATTCTAGTTGGGGGTGCAGCAGTGGTGGTGGTGGTGGTGGTGGGGCATGTGGTGTGTCTGCAGAGGGGAGATACAACACACAAAAAAGCCGCTTGAAACAAAAAGCGGAACATCTGCTAAAGCGATTGCGAGGTAAATATGTTTGACAATTATTGTTTACAGTGACAGTGGTAACAGTTTCAACACCCAAATCAAAACCCCACCATTTCTCTATTTGCAGTGAAACAGATGGGCCTACAGCGATCCATTAGCAACCTGTCAAAAGCTTTATTCTCAACTTACTTTTATGTCTTTGCCTCTTTGCTGTGTGACTGAGGAGAGGCACTATTTGGGCATAATGATTATTATCTATTTGCCCAGCATAAATCAGATACCTACAGCTCATTGTGTATATGATTTTTGTGTCTTGCTCTTTCTTTACTTTATTCTCCTGCCAGTGTTTACTGTTCAAGGAGAGCTGCTTGAATCCACATTTGTTTCTCTCTCTTCACATATTATTGTATTATTGATGGCGATACACTCCACGTTGCACTTGAAAGAACCTGCATAACGATTTTTTTTTTTTTAACACTGGTTGTTGTTTTTGTTTGTTTGCTTCAGCACTGAAATCTAATACATTTGGGGCATTTCTTATTTGTGAGTGAGATTATTCAACAATACAAATTATTAACAAGCTGCCTCTTTTATCCTGCCGTCTGTATTCTCACGCTACCTTGAGAGATCGACATGAGCCGTTATGAGCCAGCATGCAAAGAAGGACTTTTGGATGGTGTGAGGATCCTAATCAAATCAGTTGGCAGTGGCTGTGGAACAAGAGGTGCAACATGAGACCTTTTCCATAATTTTTTTCGTTGTTTTACACAAAGTTCTTTGCGTGAAGAACAGCATGGAGTCAAAAACATGCTACAGGAAGTTATTTCAGCTGCTAAGAAACCGGATTTGTGTGTTTGTGCACGTCAGCATGTATGCATCTGCCACAGTCTGCGTGTGTACATCAACAAACACTAAAGTGTTATCTACCGCTACCCCCCTCGCCATTTTTCCCCAGCACTGTACTGCTCTAAATACGCTCAATCAAATAATGTGTTGGGAATAATTAACCCCAGAGCCCCCATTGGTTCTAATTGGCACCTATTAGAGAGCTGTATGATTCCTTGATAAACACTGTGGAGAGAGAGCGAATGGCAGCAGTGGTGGGCGGAGGTTTGATTGGTAAGCAAAGTGCGGGAGCGATGCATACCGGGGGTAACCAACATTTAATTATCAATGAGGTTTTCGCAACACTTTAGAGAGGCCCCGGGCATCGTTTCCTTCAGTAGTAGTAATGGGCTCTTTTTAATGGAACTTGTGTTAAACACGGTGCTGCCACTGCAAAGCTTTGGCGTTCAGCCCCAGCCCTTAGTTGTGGCTGCTTTAATTTAGGTGACTACTGAAAGAAGACGGAGCTCATTTGGGTTACACGCTTTTTTTGGAAGTGTGCACCAGGGCCACGGAGGGAGATAAAGAGGGTGCCCATGGTGAATTCACATAGGCCGCATTTACATTTTCTCATTTGTATCTGCTTTGAGACTTCTTCAGGGCCGGAAAGATGATTCATCTATTCAGGTTGCATCTACAAGGGTCAGAAAAGTCGGTTAGTTAGCTATACTTGTCCTCGTGTGGAGGAAAATTCCAAATTCTACCCTGTATGCTCTGAGTACTACAAATTGTTGCATAACTTTCTTTAACTTTTTAGCCACAGCATCGGAGCCATGCTGTTTTAAAATGACTTGTGGTTCAATGTCACTCTGCTGTCAAACTCCACCCGCTGTCACCACAGCCATTAATGTGGTTTCCCAATAAGACCAGTGAGAATTTTATATGACATCTCATTTTATTTCTCAACCAAACAAGCTGTCCTTTATCCTACATTTGACCCATTTGTTTACCCTATAGTGTCATGTATATTCTTTTTACTTTTCTTTTGAATGTGTGTTTTATAAACACTTTAGCCGGTCACGAACTGGTTGTCATAAGGGCTCAACATGTTGCCAGACTTGCTATGTACTTTGAACGCTGGGAGTTCAAAGCATTCTAACATCCAGCCTCTGTTACAGTTTATTTATGTCCTCTATTTTTTCCTCACAGTCACCATCAAACATAATCTGGAGACTAATTGTTTAAAAAAGGGGTACAAACTAAATCAGGGATGTGTGGCCTTTATTGTCACATTTTTCCAACCCAGTTGCCAGTCTAAAATGTTGGCACTGTACATATCATACATGACATAATTCAGATTACATGTACTTTATCAGCTGAGGAAGAGGGGATGTTGGGTGGCATGACACCTTGGCTATAACCCTGCGTCACAGTTTGAGACCAACAAAAGCAGGTGTTATTGATGACAGTTCAAGACATATCCAGCCATGTTTGTAGTTGCAAAAGTGGGTGTCTTTCTAACTTTAGGACATTGTTGTACATTGACATAGTTAGGTTTTTAAATTTGCGACATGTCCAGTTGTTCTATATTGACAAAAGCGGGTATTTTTTTTACCAAGAAATTGGGACATGTCTAGTCATTATTTTATATCAGCAAAATCAGTTGTTTCCTAACAAGAAATCAGGACATATACAGTCATTGTTCTATATTGTCAAAATTGGGCATTTTTTGAACAAGAAATCGGGACATGTCCAGTCGTTGTTTTATATTGATAAAATGGGGTATTTTTTAATCAGAGATCAGGACAGGAAAAAATATGTGTACGTTTATTTATTTATTTATTTATTTTTGCAGTGACACACGTGTGTATTTTAAGCCAAACATTATGTTTTCCTAACTCTAACCAAGTGTTTTTTTGTTTCTAAACCTAACCAAACATTAACCACAGTGTTGTCTCAATATAAAATTAAAAACTGAAATGTAAAGAAACATAACATTTCAACAAGTCTGCTACAGACATACAAAATGTAACACGTTCACGGTTTGCAGAAATGTGCAATGCTAATATTATTGTGGCAATGGGTTGGTTTTGCACTTCTTGCCACCATATTACCAACAAGACTCAACCAATAAACCCAAGAAAAAAAATGTTTAATTTATTAAAAAATCAAATGCACTTTGTTTAAAATAAATGTGAAAATTACTGAATTAAATTGTGTCAAGCCATTGCCTACAATGAAAAGACAATGCAATCATCACCTTTAACCAAAGATATACACAGTGTTTCTCGGACTAGGTTTAAGAAAGCTAAAAACATGTGTGATTTCGATTTTGGAAATGTAAACCATGGGAGGGTTAAGATACTGGCTTGGGCTTTGGCCTTCATCCGAGGCCTGAGGCGTGCTCCTCTTCCACAGCACTTGCATTGGGACTAACGCTGGGGCAAAGGGGCTCGGGCAGAGCCAAGCCCAGGCCTGACCCAGTTTTCAGGGGGGGTTCCTGATAGCAGACGGATGGGAGTCTCAGGGTAACCCTCCATCAACACCAGCTCCTGTAATCTGGCCTAGCATGTGCCAATCAAGCCGAACGCGATGACAAGCTCGCGATGACACGGCCATCGTCCTCTCTCCTCTCTTTGCTGCCTGGACGTCTCAAATGCAGGAAAACATCCCAGTGATTATGGCATTTCAGTGTCAACTGGCATGTTGAGTTTGGCCTTAACGTTGAGATTGACAATGGAGAGACAACATGTTTGTGAGCTTTGCAAAGTTTATTGCAAAGGTTGAGGTTTTTGGCACACAAGTGTTCAGTGGTATTAGATGAAACTTGTTTGTGGAAGCAAACCTTCAGATCACATTTACATCCGTGGAGATTCCAAAAACCACGAGCCATGAGTGAGAAATACACTCGCTCTCTCACTGATTCAAAAATAGAGCTAGTATAACTTAAAATATACTTAAATGTCAACTTCAACTAGAGTTAAATGTTGGCAGAAAATGCATTTCATAAGGATGAAGCCTCATGGAAAGTTCACACTTTTTCCCTCCATTTTGAAAGTGGTCTTTTCCATTTTCCAGCTGTCAGGAGGGAATCCTTTTTTCTGGACACTCACATGTAAGCATACTGGGAAAGAGAGAGAGAGTGAGAGATAGTGAGTATGAGAAACAGAGGGAGAGAGAGCAACACATCTGACAATCCACTGGCATGAAAGTGAGCCCCTCAAGCTAACAAATTCAGAGGGAAAATTACAGTTTTGCGCGTTTGTGTCAATATGCATGTCAAAAGGTAATTGGGAAATTGTTCTGCAATGTCAAGTCCTGTTGGCAGTGTTTAGCCTGTGGTAAGATCAAAACCATTTCTTCACAGGCTTCCGAGAGGCCAGACCAAGCTCTCTAACTCTCTCAACCATACAAGACTCTCCTTTAAGCTAATAATGTGGCTGTTTATCGTAAAGTACATTATTATCAGCTGCTCGCAGGATCTGCTCAAAATGACAAAAACTGAAGTGCACTTCTGCACTGTCATGAACCAGATATATGAGCATGAGATCAGTCAATAACATGCAATATGGACTCAGTGCAATTTGGCTTTTTCACTCATATAGTTTTATTTTATTTAATGTTGATTTTAGAGACAAACATGGGGCATTGCACAATATTTAAAGCAATGCATCTCAGCATATTGCTAATTTAAAATGCCAATCGCTAAAGTTATGAGCGTATTAGTATTCAATGAGATTTTTTTTTTTTTTTTTTTTTTTTTGCACATATTTGTGTTGATTTTGCAATGTTTAAGATTCACATTTAGTTACATCCAGTGTTTCTAGAGTGCTGTGCTATTATTGACACTAGCTGAGGTAGTTTGACAACTCAGCGGAAAATATTTGTCAAGGCAAAAAAAAAAAACTAGTGTTAAAAAGAGCCTCACCAAATGAAGATTAAATGGTCAGAACTGCATTCATATCATTTAAAATGAATTATTTTCTGTGAGAGAATATTATTCTCAGTGTTTTTGATGAAAAAACTTAGGCAAAGTAGTATTTATTGTTCGAAACTAGATGACCAGAATGTCACCAAGTAAATGTTTTGTCATTTTTACAAGAGACAGGAATAGGCTATCACAAAAAAAGAATGGTATAGTGTAACAGAAATAGCCTCACGCCTACAGTTCAATGTTATCTCAGCACATTATCCCATTTATTTCCATTTCTAAACACTGATTTATATGTTTAAAAAGATTTCCTCTAACACTGGATATGTTACAAAGGTCAGCGCGCCTTAAGGTGCTACTCTGCCACAAACGAAAAGTTCCATTAGTTTTGGTTTCAATAGACTTCCCTTAAACAATGGTCTAAATGCTGTTTTGCAGGGTTTTCCACTCTGTTATGTGTGAAAGTGTAGGCTAAACAATGAAACCTTGTAATTCTTTAGCATGACAAAGTAGAAAGACAATGAATGTGCAGATGAAATAACGCTCAGTAAGTGACATGTATACTCAACAACTTTCAAAATTAAAATATATTAAAAGCTCAGTAAAACACTTTTTTTTCATTCCAAGGAGTTCAATTCTATACTATAGGTGTTTTTTTTTTTAATCTTCATTAGGGTCAGGGTAATGATTTGGTCATGGTCAGGCCCGATCCAGTCACACTTCTTCATGCATATACAAATCAGTGTCATTCTTTGTCACACAAATAAGTAGAGATATAGAGAGCAGCCTCCACAACCTTCCAGGAGTGTTGGCTTGAAACTGGCTCATGACCTTTGTCATCTGCCACAGCCGCCACCTCTCCTTCTCTTTCTTCATCTCTCACTGTCAGTCTTCACCGTGTGCTGCTCCAACAGAAATGACAATCAATAAAGCAAAATAGATGGAAGCTTAAAAAGAACAAATAAATAAAAGGAAATTCAGTAAGTGAGTGGCTCTTTTTGTTACGTTGAATCATGATGATGATGATGATGACTAGAAAAGTCATGAAAAGAATGGACACCGCTGAGTATATTTTCTCTACAAACTAACATCCCTCTTGTAGTTGCCAAGGGGTCCTTTAGAGTTGGATTCACTTTTTTCCGTTTAAAGTGGAGTGGACATTTATTTTTGGCACTATATGTCCACTTTTTGTCAAAATAATTACCTGCAATGCCCAGAGAACTAACAGCATAAAAAACATTTCCGAATAATACATAGTAGCATTTGTAGGAACTGGGCACCAAACAAAAAATATTGTAGTCACTGCATAAGTGTTTCTGTCCTGCTGGATGAAGTTAAAAGTGTCTAACCTGAAGGCAGAAGCAAACCCATATGGACAGAATGGGCCCTATCACCTGGCATTAGAGTTTTAGGACCCTATCAACCTGGAAGCTTCAGGGAAAGAGATCCATAGCATGTGTCCCATTTCTTTATGAATCTCTTCTCCCTCTTCTTTTTAATTTTGGGAGGCAAATTGTGGGAACGAAAAATATATACCTCCTCTGTTATTGCCCTCGGATTCTGAGAACAGAAATGTGGATGCAAAGTTTCCCCCCCACAAAAAATATGTACAGTTTTGGAGCAACTAAATTTAAATACATAAATAATTTATAAACAATAAAATAAATCAAATAAAAACCTGCATGTCCAACGAAATGCATAGGAGTCAAAAAGTGAGAAACTTTATGATTTTACTTTTTTTTTTTTTTAAAAAAAAAAGGTTGCCACTGTAAATAACAACCTCAGGTGAGTTTCAGGTGACCTTCAGGCCCTTTGTGGTGTTTTGCCTTTTCTCTCACAACTTTAGTCATATAATATTATTTCTGTTACAGTGAATTTCTATAAATATATAGAATGTATTTATTTATTAATTTGTTGTATTGTGCCATATAATACGCTAACTGTTTCTGTTTTGATCATTATTTACTTTATAGCATTTTATGGCCTATTTATATGACACCTTTTTGCCATTTATCATCATTATTATTATTATTATTATTAGTATTATTAGTATTATTATTAGTAGTAGTAGTATTGCTTGGGGGCATAAGGATAAACAAATAATTGCCCAAAAAAATCTGCAGCAACTCACAGAAAGAAAGAGAGGCAGAGAAAGGGAAGAAAGAGAGGGATGGAGAAAGAGAGAGACAGAGGCGGGGGGTGTATACCAATCGTTAAAGGGCCAAGCCAGTGAGTTGATTAGGTTCAGGAGAGAGAAGCTGCTGCGGCTTTCTTTGCGCACAGACAGAGTATAAGTCCTTTATCATGGGGAGGCACCGGCGTGGCCCCGAGCTATTGCTGGCCTGAAGCAAAGTACCAGAGAGAAGAAAAAAAGAGAGAGAGGGAGAGGGAAAAAAAGAAAGAAAGGGTGGGGGTCTATCATCAAACTTCATAATAACGCTTGGGGTTTGCCACAGCTGCGCAGTGACCCTTTTATTTTGCTGTGATGGAACAGATAGCTCACTATGAAATAGTGTGAAATTATCATGTCTATTAATTCAGTCAGACACATCCACGGCTCTCCGCTGCTACACCCCCTACCCCCCCAACTCTCTCTTTCTCTGTGTCTGTCTTATTCCTTATCCGTGGAAATATGTGATTTCCTAGCAAATGCTCCATTTTACTAGAGTGATTTTTCCATCGTTGATTCACAGAAAATAAGGCAAGGCATGACACGGGGTGTTAGAGCACCGGGTGTCTGTGTGTTCACTACACAACACAGGCCGGTGGGCACTCTCGTCGACTTTACACGTGAAGCAGACACTCTGTGTATTTTTAATTCATCACAGGGAAAAATACATTTTTGTTCTCTTATCGAATCACCTATTATAATAAATCCAATCACTTAAAGTCAGATAGAAAAACTCTGCGCAGTGTGAAGGGTTGATACGCGCTGTTAGTCCAGCTGAATGTCCCAACATTTGTGTTTTATATATATTTTAGGGTTTT
>NW_024626191.1:0-5000 GCF_008729295.1 Plectropomus leopardus | reverse complement strand
ATTTGCAGCTTTTTAAAAATAAATAAATACATTCAGAATAAAGTGCGCACACAAGTCTGTTTGTCCTTCATTACATCTCTGCCTCAAACTATAAATATCAGCAACCCACTGAACCTGTCTTCACCAGCAGAGAAACACTGTATGAAGTGAACAGATAGAAAGAACACTTGAGCACCATCATCTGCCCACAGAAAGACGCTTAATCACACACTTTAACCCCTAGTATATATTTTATTTCGCATATCCTCCAGAATATTTGATAACAACAGGCCTCACACTTATTAATTACTATACGGGAATCAGCTGTAATTGCTTTAGTTGAGACAAGCAGCAGTTATGGATTAAATTAGCCAAAATCAGCTGGGTATTGCTGACTGGCTCTTCAAATTTCACACTTTTTTTTTTTTTTTTAACTGAAACTGACTCGCTGTGAGGCATTATGAAAAAAAACTAGCTCTACCTGTTTTAGATCAAATTAGGCTAACATAACAATTTTGTATTAAAAAGGTATGCAAATTATAGGCAAGTATCGGTGTAAACAAAACGTCAGACAATAGGATTTGGAGTTTCTTTAACACTCCAATTCCATTACACAGAGAGAGACACAATTACAGGCCTCGCGATCCTCCTCATCTCACACTAATAATGCGCACAAAATATCCACCATTGTCACACATACCACTATTTCTAATGCGTTCGTTTCACCCTCCAAAACCTGTTTTCATTCAAGCAAACCCCGATAAATTTATTAAATAACATTAATGACACACGTGAGGGGGCTTCCTTTTTTTGCGCTAATACCAATGAATGCTGCTTTAACACGATTGTTTTCCCCCTTAAAGTGACTATTTATGCTATTCCCCCCTCACATCCACCATAGCAGGAGCAGCCGGGTAGTCTCTCCCCTTTATGAGTGAGCTATTGTGCCTGAGGACAGGATCCCACACACAATCTGAAGACTGAGCCAACAAAAACAGGGCCTGACAGACAATGCCTCGCTTCACCTGCTCCAGCACTGTGCATCGCAATTATGCCAAGGACATGTACAGTTAGGCTTCATTCACCCTCCTGCAGAAAAAAAAGCCTCAGAATTAAACCAGGGCCCCGAAAATCATGCAGATAATAAATATGGCTGCTGAGGAGATTGGAGAAAGAAAGAGGAGGAGGGGGGTGCTCTCTGTTACAATATTTTAAACTGCATGGTTACCAGACAGTGAAATGGGGAAAGCAAGAAACAAGATGCATATATCACCAGACTGATTCACGCTCCAGACGAGATAGATTCGGGAGCTATAGGTGCCACGCCATCAATATACAATCAAACTCAAATGTTATGCAACGGCCCTGCACTCTGCAGCTCTGCACGCAAAATAAAGCAAAGGCCAGCATCAGATTTGCTATTACAGCCTGCGTGATAGCCACATTTATAGACCCAGTCAGCCACAAAGACAAACACAAATACCAGTTAGAAAAGGAGATTCGTTATATCACGAGATATATAGATTTAAAAAAAAAAAAAAAAATCCAGCATACTGAGCGCTGATTGTGCATTGATTACACTGAGAGGCAAACAACATAACAAATATTTGATGCATGTCTTTGAGTAAGGCTCCAGCACAGAATACACGGGGAGGGGGGGGGGGGACCCAAATATAGCCTATAACAACCAAACATTGCACACCAGGCCTATATACATCTCAGAGGGTTTTAGCTGGAGGGGTGGCGCTGCACACTTCAAACGCGAATATATCCATTGTTGTGAGCCATTTGGCCTGCATAAGATCCTGTGCTCTGAACTAGGGAGTTTAAAGTAAGATTTTTTTTATTATACTTGAGGGAAACAATGAGTTCAGCTGCTTATTGCAAGGAGCAATCGTCAGGGGAGACTTAAACTCAATTACTGTAGCCGGTTAGAATGGGGGAGAAAAAATCTAAGACAAAAAAAAAAATAGAATAAAAAAAACACCGGGGCGTTTCAAGCAGTGAATAAAAAATTAAAAGATATGAATAAAAATCGAGATGAAGCGTATCAAATATTTATTTTTTTTCTGGGCAACAAAGGACTATAATACATTGACAGGCATGGGAACTATTGCCAGCACATGTCTATACAATACAGCTAAAACCGCCTCCAATTTTGGACATTATCGGACATAACAAGATATCAGGTGGTCCCAAAAAAATGTTTTTTTTTTTTGAATGTCTTCCAACATTAAAAAAAGACAATATTCCATTTATTGCTTTTATGGTGCTTCAAGGAGAGAACAAGAGGTGATTCTGATTGGCACAACACATAAAAGCTTGTATAAAAACGAAAATAGAAACACAAAAAAACAGTTCTCCTCAGGGTCTCACCTATGCTCTGTCTCAAATTAAAAAAAAACTGAATAAGGATGATATATATAGAGAGAAATGGAAGTTTATTTCTATTCAATTTGTTCACTTGCTTCAATGTCGCCTCAACATGCTACAAGAGGGCTGAATTGAAATATCCCAGAGAAATAAAAATACCCCAAACTTCTGTTTTCTAAGAACCATAAAATCACATGAAGAACTAACCGAATATTCAAACCCACTAAAACAGGAGGCACCAGATAAATAAAAAAAAAGAAGTTTCAACAGACGCACCATATTTACAATTCCCATTAAATTACACATAAATAAATATATACATACATGAACACTGATTCCCTTATATAACCGTGAATCGTGTTGAAATTCAAAAAGTTCAAGTTGGTCGCTTGGAGAGAGAGAGTGAGAGTCTACAACTGAAGTCATGACATGGAGCTCTGTGGAATTTCTCTTTGTTTTTCAAGTTTATTATTCACAATACTGATAAGAATTCATCCTCTTTTAGCTTCGTTTTTGCCACAATCGTAAAATTGAGATATAGAGGGGTCGCTGGATTTCAGTCCATTCGTTGCAGCTCATAAAAAATAAGGGGAGTACATAAAAAAGTCCTCTGGCTGAGGCAATACACCTTTTTCCTCGCCCTGGAGCTGTTCCTCTGCAGCTTTTTTTTCTTTTCTTTTTTTTTTTTTGCTCTTTTTTAAATAACATTTCATATGGTTCAGGTGTTGGAAGAAGAAGAAGATTCTTGCGTTGTTTTTTCCCCCGTGAATCCAAAGTGGGATGTAAAAACAAAACATGTAAAACCGCGCAAGATCAGGAAGTGGCACGTTTAACTTTATCAATAGTATTTATAAGGTATTTATAATATTTATATTGAATGGGTGGGGGCCGGGGCGAGGCGGGGAGGGGGTCGGTGTAGAAGAAGGGCCCTGGGCTTTGGCCCTCGGTGAAGGTGGCATGGAAACATCACTTTCTGTGCTTCTCGTCTTTGTCTCCGCCTTTAGTGCCGTTATCTGAATGACTGTTGGGGTTGTTGTTGAGGTACATTTTGTCCATGGCTTTGATAGCCTCGGTCAGATAGTTCTGCAGGGCAGTGACTGCCGCGCACAGTGCCGGAGTCCCGAAACCGTGCGAGATTAGACTGAAGTGGGTCAAACAGCTCTGGATTCCCGGTTCAAGAATGGGCTGCGGCCGTGAGTTTCCCAGCGGCGAGCGGTCCTGGGACAGCAGGTCTGTGAACTCTTTGCAGACTTGCCTAAAAACAGAGAAAGTTCGTCGTGTTAAGTCCCACCCGGAACATCGAAAATCCCATGCATTTTAATATAAAAATAAATCAAACTATGCACACTGCAAAAATAGCAATTTTTATAATCAGTCAGTCCTGCAGGGGAGCTGGGCTGTAAATTCAAAATTTGCGTAAAGAAGGGTGAAAAGTGAGCAGCCACTAAAGTCCTGTCTCTGCAAATCCACTCATTCCATTTTCCTTCTGTCTTTCTTTTCTTTTAAATACACTTATTAGTGGGGTGAAATTGTGTTTCTTACCCTGCTTTGTTTTCAGAAATTAACACTTGGCTAAAGAAAATGTCCTGAAGCTACAAACAGGTGGAACTTCATCTCTGAGCTCAGTGGCAGGATATCTTACTTTTATTAGGATTTTAAGAGAAAACATGAGTTCCAAATTACTTGTCGATGTGAAAGGAACTTTTTTTTTTTTTTGCAGTGTCAACTTTGAACGGAAATCAGTTATTACCAAATAGTAAACCAATTTTTAAAAAATCTATAATAAATATAACGATGCTTGAAAAATACACCTACATTGTCATGCAACTTACATACACGTAGAATATTCTTATAATGTATAGACGTGTATATTAAAAGGTGAGCTCTCCTATTCATGGTGCTGGTATTTTAATAGCACTCCAAAAGCCTGTAATAAGCGGTTACAGCTGTTTGATTACAGCGGCCCGTCATCAATATTAAATGCAGGCCATTTAAGGAATCCCCACGTCTCACTTAACGCACAGCAAAAAAATAACCAACACCAATGGAAGCGCTGCATGTGAACCAGCTATGTGTCAATGTCACTGAAAGCACAAGACAAACAAAATAACGGCTGTGTGTGTGTGTGTGTGTGTGTGTGTGTGTGTGTGTGTGTGTGTGTGTGTGTGTGTGTGGTGTATGTGTGTGTGTATGAGGGAAAGGCCAAGTCAACAACAACAAAAACCAGTGTATTTAATTTAACTGCACTATTTTAATTATAATGTTTAACATTATACTGATTCAAATGTGTCAATAATAACGAATAAGTGTCCAAATAAAAATCCATAATTATCAGAGATGTCAGTAATATTTAAAAGTGTGTGACAAAAAAATACCATAAAATAAAATACCATAATAAATAAATAGCAAAATAAAATGTATTCATTAGTAAAAGACTAGCTAATATTTGACTGATTATGGCATGGGTAATGGCAGCATATTTTTATCATGATCACACATTTGTCATATGTGTGTAAAAAAAAAATCATTTGATTGAAACACACTTTAAAAATGGAAATGAGTGTGGAAATTGCATTTTGATAAAGCTGTGTGTGTGCGTGCGTTTGTGTGTGTGTGTGTGTGTGTGTGTGTGTGTGTGTGTGTGTGTG
>NW_024626190.1:0-5030 GCF_008729295.1 Plectropomus leopardus | reverse complement strand
GCGGGGGTAAGTGGGGGCGTGTCATCCATCTTTATTTACAGTCTATGGTTACAAGTTGTAGATTTGTTCTGTCAATTAAATTAAATCTGAAACAGACAAAAAATAATATATTTTTGCCAATTTGGTGCAGTGTTATTGCCGCTACATTAGCAATGAGCACGTTAGCTCTGGTTATGTTGCAAAATATGGAAAGCAGATCGCTAATTTCACACAAAATGATGGTAAATGCCGAAGCAAATGATGTATGTGTTATAGCAGCCAATTTACAGTGCAGGTGTTAGTACGCTCTGCAGTGTTTAACAAGTTTACATGTTTGAGCCCATATGATGAACGTATAATGGGCAAAAACATGCAAATTCACCAAATCACCTTCCGCTTTTCAAATATTGATCTTAAACTCAAAACTAAAACCATGAATTAACAGTAGACTGCTCTGTAAAATAAAAAAGAATATCACATTACAGCAGTATTTCTCCTCGGTAAATTCAGCTCTGCATAGATTTCGTTTAAGACACACACAGGTAAGAACTTATAACAGTACTATGAAGGGGAGTGAGAAGATAGACTTTGTTTCCAGTGACGTCTCCTGCCGGGAGCCTCCAGGTGCCGAGCGTAGAAATCAGTAGAGAGGTTCTTGTGTTCAACAGGCATTGGCGGCTGTCACAGAGGCACTTTAAAGGAAACACAAAGCAATCAGTCACGTGCAGCCATTCACTGAGGTAATAAAAGAGCTTGATACGGCATTCAGAGCAATAATATAGCAGCAAATCACGACTTGCTTTGTAGGGATATAGTGCAATAATGGCGTTCTGGGTGGAGATTGACGTCACGCTCCCTGTGTGAGCGTTGTGATCTGAGCTTGTCTCTTATTTCTTTGGTAGTCCAGTGGATTTTACACTGAACTGATGCCTCACTGTCAGCTGCAGATTTCACGTATTACAGCAGCAGGGCAGCTTCCTAATCAAATCCTGTTTATATCATAATGTTTCTTTGTTTACCAGACTTTAACACACAACTGATGTGCTCTACTTGTGCAGTCATCAGTTCCTATTCATGCAAAATAATAGTTCCTATTCAAGCCAAATCTGGCCCCCGATAAGTGGCACCCCAACCATTTTGTGATTATTTTAATTCACAATTAAAATGAAGTGATTCACACTGGGTATTGTTTTTGTACTTTTAGTGTACATAAGGTGCCAGAGTGCATAAAACAGCATGAAAACAGAGCTTGTTTCTAAAAAAAATGGAAGAGCCCCCCTGTCCCCCACAGAGGTCCTAGCTAAACCAATGTCCTAAAATCCTAGAAATGTCCTAAAATCTAAGAAATATCCTAAAATCCTGGAAACTTCCCAAAATCATAGAAATGGTCTAAAATCCTAGAAAAGTCCTAAAATCCTAGAAACGTCCTAGAGTCCTAGAAACGAAGCAGAGTAACCTAGCTCAGAGACAGACTCGGGGACGGGTCCTACCCAGGGAGGTGGTACTGTATCGTGTCCTCTGCAGGGTGGCGTAGCTCGGCTTGTCCGACAGCAGGATTCGGTGGCCCGGAGGAGCCATTATCTCTCCGTTCCTCTGCAGCGAGGCGCACCTGCGAAACGTCAAATCCAGCCTGTTCTGGATGTTGCTGGAGCTGTGAGCGCGCTTAATGTCCACAGGGTCCTGAATCCCGGCCTTCCCGTTCACCAGTTTGCAGTTATGGGCGTCACAGCTCGGGATGACCTTCCTGTCCTCTGTGGTCAGCGTCCCGTTGGAGAGGGACAGTTTGGCTAAATTACAGTTTGCAAGCCTTCCCAGCTGTCCGTTCAGACGCCGGTCCGGCCCCTTGATTGGTGACCCGGGAATTTCTTTCTTCATGAAACCAGGTTTGAAAAAAGACAGGAGGCTCTCGTGGCTGCGACCCTCGTGTCCCCTCTGTCCCCTCCTGTCCTCGGGATGCATGGACATCTGTAACAAGTCCTTCTGCATCCTGGAGGTCGCCCCTGTCTGGACCTTGGTCCTCCTCAGCGTGGAGTCTCTGCTGGGAGGTGCACTGTGGCTGATATGGTCCAGGAGAAAGGCCCCTCTCTGCAGCGGGAAGTCCTGGGTCCTGCTGTGGTCCTGCCTCGCTCTCTTCGATGACCTCTGACCTCTCAGAGATCCATCATCCCTGGCTTTGCTGCCGTTGGCGACTCCCTGATTCAAACTCCTCTCCAGACCGCCTCTGCTCTGCCCCTCTGGTATTTTGGGGGAGTAACAGGTGTCGGAGGCGGGTCTGTCCGTGTAGCTCAGACTGCTGCCGCTCGGCGAGCTGCAGTCCTGTCCGCCCTCCAAGGCTCTTCCCTGGGCGCTCCTCTGCGGCGGCGTGGCCACCAGCGTTATGATCGGGTCTTTGGTACATCGTGGGCGGCGCCCGGACTCCAGGTACTCCACCAGCTCTCCAGGCTGGGTCTGGGCCGGGTGTCTGATGCGGTCTTTGGAGCCAAACGACCACCGCAGAGGCAGAACTTTGCTCAGAGTCTCCTTGGGCTTCGTTGGTGACCTCATGCTCACGCTCCGGCCTTGGCTCCCGCGGACAAACGGCTTTGCTTCGAATCCATCTAGAAGAGAAAGAAAACGTCAACAAAATCCTGAAAATGCCACCGAGCGTCTGCAGTAATATTAAACTCCACCTGACGAGCCATCTGGAACTAAAGGCACCGAAAAATCATCCAGGACTGAAAGAAATATAAAAACACTCGTGCTTTTTCAAAACAATGCGGAGACCTTGTCCACATGTACACAGGGTTGTTTCCTCCTTTGTCCTCTGTATGAAGTGTCCTTTTCTTTCTGTCCTGATATTTCTACTCTCTCTTACCTGCCGAGGGACTAACGATGTAAAGTAGCAGTCCTGCTTACTGCGGCATATTTACATTTGTATTTCACCCTGATGCTCATTAATATGCCGTCCCCCTTTTAAAAAAACGTTAAAGGAAGTAAATGAAATTGGTGAATTGAAGAGGAAAGCAGTTTTTCTCACATGCATCCATACGGAGAACCCAAAAATGGCAGACGTTCTTCATGAACTAAAGTAAACGAATACCACATTTGGCAAAATTACAACACATCTGTTTACAATCTCTAATGCAAACTGTGCAGTACATATCATTCAAAAATCCTGAAAATGCCCTAAAATCCTAGAAATGTCCCCAAATCCTACAGTGTGCTAAAATCCTAGAAATGTCCTAAATTCCTAGAAACGTTGTAAACCTCAGAAACGTCCCTAAATCCTTGAAATCTGCAAACATTTCTAGAAATACGCTTAAACTAGATTCTAAATCCTAGAAATGTCCTAAAATCTGAGAAATGTCCTTAAATTCCTGAAACATCCCCAAAATCCCAAATATGTCCTAAAATTCAAGAGATGTGCAAAAATCCTAAAAAACGTCCTTAAATCCTGGAAACATCCAAAAATACTAGAAATGTGCTGAAATCCTAGAAACATCCTAAAATCCTAGAGATGTCCTTAAATCCAGTTCCTACTGACAAGCACAGAGCATCATGTGACCTAGAAAAGACTAAAAAGTGTCTCCATTGCAGTTTTGAGAAACATGGCTTTTTTGAATCGCCTTAAATTCCACCTCATGCAAGGTAAAAACTGTTTTTTTTTGTGATAAATGGGAGTTTGTGTTTGTTTTTTTTGTTTTTTTTAAATATGTGGTTCCATTAGGTTTATTTTATGTTCACAATTTCAAATTGTGCAATTTGAGAGTTAATGGAAACCCTCCTACTGGGAACACAGTTTCTGAATAATGAAGTTTTTAGTGACTGAAAACAGTTCGCATGCGGACAAAAGGACAAAACACAAAAAAGCAACATAAAAAAGGTCGCGTGAATACTGCAGTGTTAA
Organism: Plectropomus leopardus; assembly: GCF_008729295.1. Classification (NCBI taxonomy): domain Eukaryota; kingdom Metazoa; phylum Chordata; class Actinopteri; order Perciformes; family Serranidae; genus Plectropomus; species Plectropomus leopardus. Next base: position 1,165 of record NW_024626190.1, on the reverse strand, counting down.
GAGAATTAAAATATGCTCTAAAAGTTACAGAGAGACCTACTTGTTTCTGCTGTTTTGGGGGGTTCCTCTTTGAACACTGGCAGCTCGGGAGACTCAGGGGCCTGTACGGGCCCCAGAGGTCCAGGGATGGGTCCCCCTGACACCACGCTGCCCCTCTTACTGTCCCCCGCCAGCCGGACAAGCCAGTGGTCAGAGGCGGACGAGCTGGTCGAACCTGCAAGAGGCGACAGAGTTTTCTGTCATCACTTTATCCCGAAAGTCATAAACACAGAGACAGAGGGCTTCACACAGCTGTTCTCTCCACAACCGTCTCATCCAGACTGCAAAAATGATCAACGTGATCATCGGTGTTTCCACCCTCCACTCATTATGCCGAATCCATAAAGACGGATAACTCTGTGACCTGCCGGCGGCAGATCCGCTTTCCTCTGCTACCGCCGAGAGCCGCCCGCGTTTCCTGGCTAACAACAGAAATTAGGATCATACTGAAAATTCAAACCAATATGTCAAACAATTTGGCGGCTGAAATTACAGAGTGAAAAATAACAGTCCAGACTATAAATAATGAGTGTGTTGGATGTGAAAATGATACTCCCACATCCCGTCCATTATTTCTGTGATTTCTCAAAAGGATGTGAAGCGGATTCCACCTGATTGTTCTCGATATAGTAATTAGCCGTGACGGCGGATTTGAAAGGACTAACCGGTGACGGAGGAGCTGGCAGACCAGGGAGGGATGGTGTTTCTTCTCTGGTAGAAGAGGATGTAGGCGCCACGTGTGCACACCTCCGCCTCCGGCACCGGCTCCGCGCTGCTGTCATCGTAACTGTACCACTGCCCGTCCACGGAGTTCCTACAGAAGGCTGCAGACACGACGGAAAAGAAATAAACTGCATGCAACGCTGGATTAATTACAGAAAGTTAACCCTTTGAAATCTGGGCAATGAAGGCAGTGAGCAACAAAAAAAGAAATGACCCAAAAATTAGCAAAAGTATAAAGTACAAGAAAAATACCTGAATTTTTTTAAAAAAAAAGAAGAAAAACAACAAAATGACACAAAATAAAACACTAAAAAGCAATACAAATAGTTGAACTATTGAAAAAGTGCTTAAAATATGAAAATAATTCTATAACATAATTTCAAATATTTAATTATTATATTAT
>NW_024626189.1:0-2172 GCF_008729295.1 Plectropomus leopardus | reverse complement strand
TGTGAGCAGTGTTTACTGTGGCTCTTTTCCTCCACACTGATGGAGGTCTGAGTAAACAGCAGTTTGAGTTAATTACAGAGGGTTGGATGGGAGGACTGGGAGCACTGGTGAGCATAGCTGTGGCTCATGTGTTCACACGCCCGTCATTCACCACCACATTCCTCCTCACACAGGAACACGTGAACACGTCCTCTCATCCGTTACTGTGTGCCTGTTAGCATGTTCATGTTGTTTGGGGTCAGAGGGCTCACCTACATCTTTTTTGGGGTCACTGTTTTTGTTGTTTTTCATCAGATTTATTTTCTTTTGGGTCCTGCGTTTCAGTCTTGTGCTTTTGTTTGATGGAAATGATAATCTCTTCTTTTGGTGTGTTTTGCTTTTATCTTCAGGAAATGAAACAGACATACTGAATGTTTGCACCTTTTGCTTGTCAGATAAAATTACTTTTATATATATATTTTCTTTTTTTTTGTTATATAATATCAGCACATGAATCCCCTTTCAGACTGTCGCTGTTTCCTTTTGACTTTTCTTCGTTATTCTCAGACGTGTCTCTGCGACTGTTACAATGAGCTCAACAGATTGTGAAGGACACACACACACACACACACACACACACACACACACACACACACACACACACAACTACACACACAGAGAGAAACTGAAGAGCAGACAAAAGGTGATTTTATATTCCTGAAGGGTGATTCAGAGCTTTATGATCGTGCTGCTAAGAAATGCTTCAAATGTACATTCCTCTTCTGCAGCACAGCAGCAGTGCAGGGTTTGTACGGTCATGGAAAACCCGGAAAAGTCATGGAGTTTGCAAATGGCAATTTACAGGCCCGGAAAAGTTTTGGAAAATTAAATATACCCTCAAAGAGTCCTGGAATTTTGTTTCACAAACCTCTGTAATATTATATGATGTGTTTAATGACTATTGGAAATTTGAAAATCCAAGAATAATTTCTGTTTTTACAGTTTCTGGATGATATTTGAAAGAATTTCCAAAGTAATTTCAAGGAAAATAATTTTTTTTTCTAAACAAAACATACCTTCCAAAACCAGTGTGTGTTTTTGTTGTTGTTGTTTTAAATAGTGACATTTTTCTAGATTTTCTTTAAAGGAAAACAAGCCTTCAAAACCCAACGTTTGTTAGAGAAACAAATTAAAAAATTTGGAAACAAAATCACCAAAAATGTTAAAAGAAATTGCCCAAAGATTTGTAAGATTTTTAACTTTTTAAAGAAAACATGCCTTCTAAACATGCATACAAGTCAAATTTTTTTTTAAAGAAATAAAATTTTATTCTTTTCTTTGTTGAGAAAACATACCCTCCAAACCCCCAGGGAATATTTATTTTAAAACTGGCCATAGAATAAATAAAACCTTAAGTGTCTCTTGTGTTTAATATAATTCCACGTGCCTCCTCTCAAAAATAACAAACAGTCCCTCTAACCATAAAACTATTGTCAGTCAAATCAACCTTTGGTTCCTTTGGTTGTTCAGGGCCGGTTGGTACTTCACTCTGATTTTGTGGTCATCAAAAACAAAAACACAGCTGTTTTTCATAAAAACAACTTTATTTTCCATCATATAAAAGTGTCTTTATTTATGTGGAGTTTGTTACAGATCAGCAGCTACAGTGAAACACAGTTTAAAGCTGCATCAAACAAAATTAAGAAATGAGAACGCCAACATTAAATCTGACTTTATTTCAGATACATTGCTGTCAGTATCGTTGTTGTTGTTGTTGTTGTTGTTGTTGTGTTAACTCCAGCCACCTGGCAGCGACACAGAGTTAAAGCGAAGCGGCCCACAGTGCTGTCGATACCATTTAGTCTCTGTCTGTGTCCTCCATTTGTTTTTCCTCGCCGTCTTCCTGAAGACATGTGGCGGCAGGTTCGTCTCCAGAGGAGCTGAAACCTCCGTGGTCGACTTTGTCTCCCAGCATCCCTCGCTGCAATTAACCCTCCGGCCCGCGTGGACCCGGACTGATCAGCTGTAATATCTTATCAATATTCTGGGTCTGTCCTCTGCAGCTCGCCTCGGCTGCACCCACATTCATAATCACAGCCAGTTAGTTTCCTCGCAGTCTTTAAAAAGTCACCAACAACTTGTTTTCATAGTTTCTGCTTTTTCACTGCTGTAAACTGGAGCTGAGGTTATTAT
>NW_024626188.1:0-1268 GCF_008729295.1 Plectropomus leopardus | reverse complement strand
CTTTTAAAGGTACGGGGTGGAGCTTCTGTTTCTTGATGGCTGCTGAGAGAAATTATAAGTCTTGTGAAAGCACTTAATACAGATACTTTTTTTTCAGAGTTTACACATAACATTATTATTTATGTAAAAATAATATGGCACTTAATGTCTAAAAGAAAAGGAAAATTATGAAAGTCTTTAAGTTGCATAAATATGTTTTATTATAGGCAGTTATTTTGTAGCTACATGAAAAACTGAAAACTGATAAAAACGTCATAAAAATGCTAAATATTATTACTATACTAAACACACTAACATGATTATATAACAGTTTTAAATGTATTAGGTTCAGCTGTACAGTCTGTGTAATGCAGCAGAACAGTTTCACTATTAAAATTAACTCTTAAGCCAACACTCTCATACAGGAGTTTATAATTAAAATAAATACATTATCATTGAGGTCATAACTCGTGATGGCGCTTTATGAATGGAAATAGAAGAGGGAAGAGGGAGATACATCTTTAACTGGGCCTCAGCCAAAAACTGCACATCATACCTAAGAAAGTGGCCACTGAGAGTTTATTCTCTTTCCTTGTTTTTTAACCTTTAATGAGGGAAGTTTCACAGACAGCCACGCTCTCTTTTTAATGGTTCACACGCCCAAAACATCCACAGTTTGATCTCATGGGAGGGCAAAATATGTGTTTTCTATAGGGGGGATGTTGTCTGAATGTCCGGCTTGTCCTCCTTTATTCCCCGTCTCCTCTCAACAGCCTCTTCCTGTTCGTGCTGAGCTCAGCAGGCTGGAGGATGTGTGGGGCGGTGACATTGAATTAGCACTGTATTTGATACAGGCCGAGAGTGTGTGTGTGTGTTTGTGTGTGTGCGTGTGTCCTTGTCGTCTTTCCTTTGATTACAAAAACAGTCTTTGTCTCTGCTGTTAAAGAGCTGAGAACCACATTAAAGTACTAACTAGCAGTAGTTCTAGTACTTGTACGAGTTGTTCTAGCAACAGCAATTAGCAGTTTAAATACCTAAAATTTGAACAGCAGTTGAAGAAGTTGTAATTTTATTCGCTGTGGTACTAATAGTCCTTGGAATAGTAGTAGTAATAGTATTAGTTATAGTAGTAGTGAGGGCTGGGCCTGAAATATAATTGAAATTACGATAAAAGTGCAATATTCAAATGGCAGGAGCTCCAAGTTTTTGATGAAAGTAAAATGTGCCACAACATGCCATCATGAATAAACATTGTGATGCTACAGAGATGACCAGGCCTTCAGACTTTA
>NW_024626187.1:0-3001 GCF_008729295.1 Plectropomus leopardus | reverse complement strand
ATTTCAATCACTGCTCGTGAAGTATAGTCAAACTAGACAGCCCTGATATTATATTATAATATATTGCAAGATATTCTGAGTTTCTTAAGTCACAAAGTGACTTAAGTTGTGAGAAAAAAAATCACAAATTTCTGAGAAAAAAAGTTGCATATTCTCTGAGTTTATAAAGTTCAAAATTTGTCAGGAAAAAATCTGAAAAATCATATTTATTTATTTTTATTTTTAACAATTGGTTCCACCTCGTCTGTGTGATGAGCTTAATTATTATTTTTAATTATTTTCTGAGAAAAAAGTTGCATATTCTCTGAGTTTATAAGGTTCAAAATTTATCAGGAAAAAAATCTGAAAAATGTTATTTATTTATTTTTATCTTTTAACAATTGGATTCACCTCATCTGTGTGATGAGGTTAATTGCTATTATTAATTAATGAAGTAGCTTTCTTGCTTTGCCTAGTGAATGTACATTTTGAAAAGCTTTTCATTTTACGTGTGTAACTTACACTACAATAGTCATTGTGATAAGATTAGGGGTAATATGTTAATTTCACTACACAAGGGAATTATTGTTTTCTGTAATTAGATGAAAAAACATTTGTGCATAAATTGGTAAAGAAATTATTAGCATGTCGTATCTATACAAAAACCCACTATCCTTAAAATAAAATGCACAGCCCTAAATACAGTGCTCATGCTCTTTAAAAAATGTCCAGATAACAAAAATTGTAATTCACAACTCAATTTTTATTTAGGTATGGCAAAATTTCACATTTTCGGGCAAATGTCCAGTTATTGTGGCCCATTTATGTCCAGCAAGCATAGTGAATAATCATCTATGGAACAATCACATTTGAATCAATAAGCCAGATACAAACAGTTTCAAGTATTATATATGATGAACCTCCTCTACACCAAATCTTAAGGGACTTATTCCTACTCTTATTGTACATTAATGCTCATACTGTATATGACTATAATGCAAACAATAATGTAAATATCAAAAATGCTGTACAAAAACCAGGATGTACAGGAAATCAGTCGGGAAAGACGCTCCTTACAGCATACAGATCAACATAAAAAATACAAAAAAGGCACTTAAGAATATCACATACACACACATTCACACGTATATACTGTATGTACACACACTAAAAATACTTGAGCCCATGTTTTCACACAATTCACCTGAAAAGTTATTTTTACAATTATATCAGATCACTTGGCTGGGGAGCAACGTAGAGACCTTGTTGTCAGCTTAAACAAGGCGTCATCCTACAGGAAGAACGGCTGACAGGTAGTCAGGAAGGAGCGTCTCAATCCCGATCGCTGCCGTCTCACAACTCACATGGCTTTTTAAATTCTATTCAAAATATCTATTGTAACTAGGAACTTAAATGTCTGTGTTGGAAATGATAACCAAAATTAAACACCTTAACTTGTCTGTGTAGAAAAAAACTTAAAAAAACTAAACACAAGCAAGGTGATGCTGTCAAACTATGATATGATGAGGGTGATGATATGTTTTAACAACATTTCAGAGGTGAGTGTAAAATCAGCTTCACCTCCTTGAGCAACTGCTAAACTAAAAAAAGGAAGAGTTTCAGTGAAAGTTAAATTACAATAGTATTCTAAATGCTAATTTAGTGACTCCTGCAACCTCATTACTGTGTGTTCACACCAGACGCGAAGGACACGGTGCAATGGATGCAAAAACGTGCATTTCACCACTTGGCACAAATTGAAATTTTTCAACTTGAGCGAAAATTTCGCGTGGGGCTGTGTTGCGATAGTCTGTCAGTTTCTCCTGAAATAACTGAGACACGGGAGCTACATTCAGCATCAGGACTGTACAGAGACAGAGCAAATAAGGAGCTGAAGGGCTAAGAGATCCGTGAGCAAAGCTATAAAGTTACATGGTAAGCTCTGAAAATACACCTGTGTCTTGTGTAAGCTAGTTTTGTTGAGTTGCTTCTTAGCAAAACGCTCTGACTACTTTAAGTTGGTCTTTTATTGTGGAAAGTAAACAACATAGGTCGTGTAATGTGCTGTGAAGAGCGTGTATCTTGGTTTACTCTGCTTCAAAGAACGGAGCCTGCGTGTTTACGTCCAGCTTTCTGTTGTATTTCGCCACAATCCCTGTTAGCCATCAGCTGCCCCTCCTAGCTAACGTAAGTTGAGGGCGAATTTTCGTGAGTTTCAAAACGCCCCAAAAATAAACAAGCGACCAAATACGAACGAGTAATGCCATGCGAATTGTTTTTCTGTGTTTGGTGTGAACGTACAGTTGGAGAACAGCTAAAGGGGAAATAATGTTTTTTTGGGGGGGGGGTATTTTTTGCATTTAAATGAATACATTTTAAAATGTTAAAGATGATCTGGTTCTTTAAGCCTGGTTCAGAACAAATGATTACCACCAAATTATTGCAATCTTAGACAATATGAGAACAATCAGTCAGATTCATGACACGGCAAGTTCCTGATTATTTGCGGATTATACACGTAGATCTGTTTCTAAATTTTGAAAAATCTACAGCGCTTTTAACAGGAAGACACAGATTGTCAAAAAAGTGCAACACACCACACATCACCTGTTTGATCACATGAGTCACAGTCCACATGCAATCACCTTGATGAGTTAATATTGAGGGGCTTTTAGGTGACACAACACACTGTGTGGCAGCCATATTGGAGATTTTTGCTATTGGCAACAACAGATGATTTTGGTGGGTCCATGAGTGCAGCACAGGCGGAGCTCTCAGAGTTTTTTTTTGTCCTCAGCAGCAGTTTGTGACTTGCGAGCTAGATAATTGATCTGTCAGTTCTTTCACAGTTGATCAGATCAGTGGATGAGAGGAGCAGATGCTGCAGGTGAACGCAAACTTTTAGACCCAGTGGAGTGAACGTTAATTTTCACTTTCAATACTCCTGACGGTCTGCTGCTCCGTCTCTGCCCTGAGTGCGCCCTGCGCTCTGACAGTGTGGTGCTACAAATGATGGAATGGT
>NW_024626186.1:0-1933 GCF_008729295.1 Plectropomus leopardus | reverse complement strand
TCTATCTATCTATCTATCTATCTATCTATCTATCTATCTATCTATCTATCTAATCTTATTGGTCTAAAGGATCGCCGATCATGTTTGCTTATCATTGACGGGCAAAAAATGGTAAATTCTTACTTAAATTATTTAATGAACTATATAGTTGCAAATCTGCATGGACGCCAAAAAGAGCTTAGATAGTCATAACAGCGGCCTACTTGTAGCAGAAACGCTCAGGAGTGTATAAAAGGTTAACTCTGTAATTTCCGAAAGAAATACTCAGGTTTCATATTTTTTCTTTTCGTTGTGTCTCAGCACATATGGGTTCACTTCGTTCTCAATAAACACCTCTCCACGTGACCATGAAGTCATATATGAGCTCAGTGTGTATTTACGAACAACAGAAAAGCAGACAATTTTGTGCTTGTTTTTATTTATTTATCTATTATGTGGAAAAAGTGACAAAGTTGGAAAAATGTGTGGCTTTAAATATAAAAGTTTGTAAAAATATGTGTGTATTCAAACATACAGTACGGGAACAGCTGCGGCCTCCAGTGGTCTCGGCCTTGTTATTCTGCGTCAGGAGCACAGACTCTTGAACAGATTTATAAAGATGATTCATATATTTAACGTCTCTGCGGCTCTTTGGATGAAGTCAACAGTTTAATGCGGCTTTGTGGTTTATTGCACGATTCAGTATCAACAGGGTGAATTTATGTTACCAACAAACAGTTTGATGTCTCAGTCTGTAAAAGTTTTTACACCAAACCGGTCATCTGCGATCTTAACATGCTCATGGAGTGAGCAAACGAGGACAGAGGGTAGTTGATGGAGCTCGAAAAGCCTGCCACGGGTGGAGAGAGTGGATGTCCGTTCAGGCTGAAACCCACAGCTGCAGTGGGTGTGGGTCCCTCGTGATACAGAATGGGCACCCTGACAATCCGCTGGGAGGAGTGTGGGATATGTGCAGCCTCGAGGTCCGCCGCCAGCTGTCTCTTCCATTTATTCCTCCGGTTCTGGAACCAGATTTTGACCTGCGTCTCAGTCAGGTGGAGGGACGCTGCGAGCCCCGCTCTCTCCGAGCTGCTCAGGTACCGTTTCACGTCGAAGGTGGACTCCAGCTGAAACACCTGACTGCGGCTGAACACGGTCCGGGTCTTCTTCTTCCGGGTGGAGCTCGGGTCCGAGGACGCGTCTTGCTCCGACCGCGCGTCAAAGCCGTTGTGCGCGTCCTCGTTGTCGTCTGTCAGGTTGCTGTCGCCTGTTTTCCTGTCGGTTTCGTCGCTGTCCTCCGTTATCGGCTCAGATACCGCGGGGGAGCACCTGTCACTGGTCGATATGGAGCAGCAGTGGTCGTCTGAACTTGTGTTATCTCTTGGACCTGAAAGGAGAAAAACAAGAACAGTACTGACTTTAAAAGACTTCAGTGCAGCCCAGCTTTTTGATATGTTGTACCTTAAAATAAATAATTATACATGTTTTCTCTGTGTATTTAAGCAAAGCGGAACATGAGTCCACTGGAATAAAGAAATTAAAAAAGGTGTATCCGAAGGAAGTGAACACGTTAAGAGGAGATAAAACGTTGGCATCTGATATTTTCACTTAAATAAATCACAGTTTAAAATTAACGTTTAATGTTTGTTTGTTGTATATATTGTTTTGTACATAGTCCGTTGACTGTTTTTATGTACTACTACGCTATGGACCTTTTCTGTGTCCTTAATAAAGCCATTATTAATATTAATAGTAGTAGTAGTAGTAGTAGTAGTAGTGGTAGTAGTAGTTTTGCAGTCCATCCGTTGCAAAAAAGTTGGGGTGCGCATGGGCAAAGCTAAGCCGTTTTGATTGGATTGCACGACACATGACCCATGTGAGGAAGTTGTGTCTGGTCTGACTGTGATGCAGAAAAGAGTATAATAAATAGATAACTCTAAAAAAAGAAAACCCA
>NW_024626185.1:0-2579 GCF_008729295.1 Plectropomus leopardus | reverse complement strand
TACCGATCACAGTTATTGATATTCACTCAGGCCCACTCTCCACCCCATGCATGGGAGTTGGCAGCCCCGGTGGGGAAAGGGTTAACAGAATTTTTAAATAACCCAACATGAGTAAGATTATTTTGATTAGAGGTTCTGATTGTTGGTTTTGGTTATTTTTCAATTAATTGCCCAGCACGACTCCTTAAAACAAATTGTTCCCATTCTTACATTTTATTACAACTTGGCCACGGATCCGGATAGGACGAAGTTTTGGGCCGGAGCCAGACCGCGGTCCGCCAGTTGGACATGCCTGGCTTACAGGTACATGTGATGAATCAGTAGTATGGGCGCTATTAATAGCCACCTCCGTGCGTATTGGTGACACAATGACAGGTGATTTGTCGGAAAACCTTGAGACAGTTTGTAAAACTGCTGCAGCGGGAGCGGACTGTTGGACATGTCCACGCTGGAGTGGGCTGTTGGACATTTCCGCGCTGGGGGTCTGGATGAGACACGGAGCGATGCGTCCTGGTGTTTCTAAATAATTCATCCAAAGTCTGATTAAAGCTGAAACTAACACAAAGTCGTCTGTAGAGTCTAAAGAAGTCACTTTCACCTCTGCAGATGTGTCTGTTTCAGACACTTTGGTGCTGTGAGGAGAAGCTGCGCTCTGTTTGTCTGTCTCACTGCTGCTGTCGGACCATCGGCTGTTTGATCCGCCATGATGAAATGCTGTGGCTGTCAAACACTCAGCTGTTGTACAGTCAAAGTCCTTCACTGGATTTGGTTCTCTGCGGCTCTATCCTCATGATCATCGGCTGTTCGTGTTGTCAGAACACGGCTGGAATGTGTTCTATCAACATTCTATCGACTACGTCTCATATTTCAATCGAGGAAGTCATTTCGTATTTTTTTTCTGCTCTGGTTTTATCGCCCAGCCCTAGGTATATGAAAAAGAACACCCTAATAAGAAATTTTATAAAAAAGCAGAGATTTGCATTTTTTGTGTGCAGCTGTGACATAAAGGCTCAACATTTTCACCCCTGAGTTTACCTTGATCCATCAAGTATATAATGATACACTTTTAATGTTATTTGGATGTCCTAAGTGATCACATAAAATCTTTAATGCGTGTCTACTGCAATTTTCCCTGCGTTAAACCACAGATTGACTGTACGAGTGAAACCGCAGCAAGAAAACTTCTAGCATCACAGAAAACAGAGCACACAGTGTGTCTCTACTACGACCAGATCTAGTTTGTTTCTTAGGTGATTTGACTCTTTAATTAACTGGTCTGAGACCCAGCTGCAGCTCCAGAGACGCCCACGGCGAGCCAGAGGTGACACAGGACGTTTTTATGGATGTAATGATTCACAGAGTAAACGGTCAGATTTGATCTGTTATGACAGGGTCACACTTGAGTGTCAGGACAGTAAAAAACAAAAAAATAATAGAAAAAATTAAGCCACGATACAATATATGACAAAGCATCTAAACCTTTGGAATCAGGTTTGAAGTCTTTCAGAAACACGGGAAAAAAGTGACCTGAAAATAAGATTTCAAAGACAAAGAGAGGTCATTTAATTTATCTTATTTCAGTTTTCTTTCCTTTTTTGAGCTAATTTTTACTTTTTTGTTTTTGTTAGAACATTTTTTTTAAAAAAAACAACAAATTTTTGGGTAATTTCTCGCTAAGTTTCTCATTGCCTTCTTTCCATTTTTTAAAAACTGGAATCAAAAGGTTTCAAAAGGTTAAATAAGGTTTTGAATGCAGGACGTTTACTTATAGTGATTTATTTTTTACAGTGTAATTTCAGTACTTTTACTTGAATAAAGAGTCTTAATACTTCTCCTAAACGCTAATAATTACCATGTAACATTTATATACATTCCTGTGGTCATTTTATTCTCAGTATTTTGTATTAACGGTTTATTTCGAGGTCTTTGAAGGCAGCAGCAGCTCTGCGGTTAGCTTTCGGCTTTTTAGGTGAAAGGTTATCCTCATCATCAGTCACCTTCGCCTCAGTCTGACAGCTTATAAAAACCCTCAAACACGCAGAAACATCCTTTAAACTGTCTGACAGCATCAAACATCCTCACTGACACCGACTCTGTTTTTGTTTTTAAAGTTATTTACCGGAGCTAGCAGGCTAACCTCTAACCGTATTTAGCCGGGGAGCTAACAGCTAACTAACATGTTTACCGTTTAACTACAGCGCGTTTATAATGTCAGCAGCTAAAGCTGGTAAACGTTTATATTCACAAGTTATCAGTTATAGTATTAAATAAGTTAATAATATAGTTTGCACTGCGTGTGTGCTGATGTAACAAGCTAAGCTAACTGTGTTTCCAGTATCTGTGCACACGCAGCTAGCAGCTGAGAGCTAATAGCACTATTAGCATTGTGTTTCACGTCAAAGTTATGTTTTTGTAATATTATTATTATGTTTTTCTGTTGGTGGACTCACCTCTTCTCGCTTTGAACAGTGCAGCCATGACTGTAAATGACTCCCTGCTGTCCGCTTCAGCTTCAGTCTGAGTACAGTCACACTTCAGCGGAGCTGTTATGAAGCTGCTGCTGCCTTCACGCACCGTCC
>NW_024626184.1:0-2114 GCF_008729295.1 Plectropomus leopardus | reverse complement strand
TTAAAAATATATAGGTATGGTTTCTTTTTTTTAAAGTTGCCAATTTCTTTTCTTTATAAAAAAAATCAAAAACATATTTTTAGCAATTACAAAAAAATGGCAGTTTCTCCCTTTAACAAATTTTAGTGATTTTTTATGAACATACATAGGTATATTTTCTAGTTTAAAAACATTGCCTTTTTTAGTGATTTCATCTTCATTTCTTTAAAAAAATTTTGGAAATGTTTTGGGAAAACATGCCTTCCAAAAATCGCCCAAAATCACACCATTTATCACAGGCAGAAACTGTAAAAACAGAAATTATCATTGGATTTTCACATTTCCATGACTTTTCCAAAACTTTCAAGGTAGATTTCACTTCCATTTTTTTTCCCTCCAAATTACTCTATTTGCTATTTTCCAGGTTTTTCATGACTGTGTGAACCCTGAGAGAGCTGATCTGTTATTTACTCCACTGTGTGCTGAGTTTTAATTAAATACTGTCAAATGCAAATATTTCAGATGAAACTCGGGGATGTATTCTTTCAGATTATTACTCATCGTGTTCTGGTTTCACTTCAAAAAGGTGCTCAGACTCATGTGGTTATTGTCCCAAACATAAACTCAGCCCTCGCCCGGGGGAGGCTGAGGAGATGGCATCATACGAAAGACTTCTGAGAGATTACACACTCCTCTAACACACACACACACACACACACACACACACACACACACACACGATCACATGTTAAATTATACCCTGTTTCCTTCATGGAGACAAAGAGGGAGACTTTGAACGAACGGCTGTGAGTCTTGGCGCAGAGCGGCACCATCACTCGGTGTATTTACGCCTGCATGTGCAAACTTTGACCCAGATGATGACATGTCGGCGTGTTGGTACAAGAATTTATGGCTTTGAGGTTAAAGCGGGTTACGCCCACACTCATGCACAACGGTTTTGCCTACAATTTGAATCTGAGTTGTTTAAGCACACATCGGTGTGTGTTCAGTCAGTAATTTGTTAAATATTATCGTCATTAACTCGTGCGAGGGCAGGAAATGTTCTAGCAAAGTAAAAATGTTCATCACAATTTAGAAAACTTCAAATTACCGTGTTCAAAGTGCTTGTTTTGTCCAATAAAGTCCAAAACCTGCAGACATTTAGCTTTTTATCACAGAAATAAAAGAAAACAAATATTCACATTTAAGAAGCTGGAATCAGTGATTGTTTTTTTAAGTTTTTTTTTTAAACATTTTTTTCTGAGAAATCACTCAAATGATTAATAAAATACTAAAATACTTCAAATAATCAACTACAAAATTTCAAGTTAACATGTTCAAACTGCTTGTTTGTCCAATCAAAAGTCTAAAACCTGCAGACATTTAACCATTTATCACGGAAACAAAAGAAAACCAACAAACAGTGACATTTAAGAGGCTGGAACCAGCGTTTGTTTTTACGTTTTTGCTTAAAAATCACTTTAATGATAAATCAAACACACACTTTTCTTTCAGTATAGATAATGCTGCTAACAGCGTCATAATTTGCATGTCAAACCAGAAAGTTTCTGGTATTTTCAGTCCAGCTTACTGAAAAACAGCTGCGTCAGTCCTATGAGAGATTTAACAAGGATACTACAAATATCACAGAAGGGGAAGAGCCTGAAGCAGGATTCAGGATCCTCATGATAGCTCAAAGTATCTTTAAACTCACCAAAAGTACCACAGAAATACTACAGAAATACTGCTGACCCACATAAAGAAAATCAAAAACTGAATGCAGGAGTTACCTTATCAGATATGAAAAAACGTCCTAAAACTGAAGAAATGTCCTAAAATCCCAAAACCATCCTAAAATCATCTTAAAAATCTAACATCTTAAAATCCTAAAAACGTCCTGAAACCCAAAAAGTTCCTACATTCCTAAAAATGTCCCTAAATCCAAAAAATGTTAAAAACCAAACACATGTTGTAAAATGCCAAAACCATCCTAAAATCTAAGAAACGTCTTAAAATCCTAAAAAAAAAAGTCCTAAAACCGAAGAAACTACCAAAAAACCCAAAACCATCCTAAAATTTGAGAAGTTTAGAAACATCCTAAACAATCCTTGAAATGTCCTAAAACCCAAGAAACG
>NW_024626183.1:0-1262 GCF_008729295.1 Plectropomus leopardus | reverse complement strand
CATAATTTTCCTTTAACATTGTTGCAGGCCTGTGTAACGTTTACATTTTCTAATAGTGAAAATGCCTTGCACGAAAAAAAACAAAACATTCTGTCATCTAAAATGTGCTTGGTACGTCTGTAGCCTTGCACCAAAACAATAAAAAAAATGCATGGACGGATTTGTTTAATAATAATAATTTTATTTATAAAGTGCTTTCCATCAAAGTGCTGTACAGTTAATTTAATACAGATATTTAGACAATTAACACACAGACTAAACAACTAGGACACATCATAAACAATTTTAAACAGTTTAAAACACATCAAGATTCATATGTAGCAATAAACAAGTGGTTCTTTAACTTTGCTTTAAACACCTCAACATTACATGCCTGTCTAATGTCTTGAGGAAGACTGCTCCACAACACTGGTGCACGGAGAGAAAAAGCACGCTCACCAATTGTCTTTTTCCTGACTTTGGGAACTGTCAAAAGACCAGTTCCCTGGGAGCGAAGTGCACAAGAAGGTGCATATAAGTTCACCAGATCGCTCAAATAAGCTGGTATCTGACCAGTGCTGTAAAGCCATCAACTCTACCTCACTATGCTATTAATCACTAATTTTAGTGATTTTATTTTTAGGTTTTAATGCAAGAAATCGCTGTTGCTTCACAATTCTACTTGAATTAACCCTTTGAAACCTGAGCAAACTGGCTTGATTTCTTTTAAAAGGATGCAATGTTCTCGATGTTTTTCCATAGTCATTTGATAATTGTTATATTGGGTAATTTTATCATCACCTTTTATTATTTTTTTATTTTTGCAATTTGCATGACTTTCCTACCAAGTTGCTGAATGCCCCCCCCCCATTTTCAAAAAATAACATGCCTAAATTATCTTTTTAATCTGTGTTTGAAGAAATATGAGTAGATGTCTAAACTTTATAGTACAGTAATATTTTGTTTTTTAAAAAATATTATAAGAATCGGTATTATATACATTCTTCCATGCATTTGCTATATGCAATATAAAACCCAAAATAGATTAAAAAAATATAAATATTTTCATTTTCACCTTTATAAACTCAATGTCACTTAACTTATTTTATGGTGAGGCATTAATGAGTTTTGGGTCCACATCAGAGGCTACAGTTGAACCTGTACTCAGCAGCAGTTTTAGGAGCCATGAAAGCAGAGAGCTCTCAGTCTCCTTTTCATCCTGTTTTACTGCAGTGTTAATGTGCAACAGGCTCCAGTCAGGGTGTGTGTGTCAGGACTTGATA
>NW_024626182.1:0-1186 GCF_008729295.1 Plectropomus leopardus | reverse complement strand
AAAACTGGTGTAAATCTAGGTTTCAAGAGTTAACGTGCAGCATAAGAAGAAGAAAAGTAACAGGAAATTAGTTAAAAGGTAACAAAAATGACCTGAAAATAAACAAATTTAAAAAAAGGTAAAGTAAAAAACAACCAATAAAACAAACAAAAAAAAATTAAAAAAAAGTAAAGTGCATTTTTCTGTCTGCAACACATTTAAAATACATGGTTAAAATTATTATACATATAGTTTTCTGGGCATTTTCCCCAGAAATTTCAATTTCTCTTTTTAAAAAAACTAATTTTCTTGTCATCTTTTACTAATTTCTTGCAATTTCCGAGACATTTCTTGATAAGTTGCTAATTTGTGAAAGGCATCTCAACACAGCACAAGAATCCTGATGCAGATCCAGGTTTCAAGGGGTTAACCCATTACATTAACAGGCAAACTGGACTCAAATATGGGCTCTCCATGGCTCACACTAAACTGCTTTGTCTGTAGAAAAAGTGCCTTCTTGACTATCTGTGCTGGCAAATTGGAAAAGTGGATGATGACGCACACACAAAGGAGCCACTATTAGCTAATTTTGACCAACGTTCTTCACCAGAAACTGCTCCAACCCATCGAATGTTCCATCGACAGGATTTTTATGACCAGAGGAACAAAAACAACCAACGTCTCTGCTGCAAACTGTCAGCTATAAAAAAATTGTTAAATATTGATTTTCCTGTCAGCTCTGCAGCATTTAGATTTCTATGGTGTTAAACTTACTGTTACTTTATCTCCAACTACATCCAGACAAGTCTTTCTAGCTTTGACTGTGTCTTTCCTTAAAGTGTTTGTAATCAGTATTTTTAATATTACCGATTTATCAAATGTGGAAACAATTTTTAAGTGACAAACTTGGCTTCAGGTCATTGTTTAGATGCCTGATTTTTAACTTAATTATTTTGATTCGCAATCACAAATTCCACAGTGTCATTTTTAGCCACTACAGCCAGCTTTTTTTATGAGAAAAAATGTAAAACCACTGCAGACTAACAGCAAACAGCAGAGAGGCTCATTAAGAGGCTAACTGGTGAACACTGTTAAGCATTTAACAGCTATAGAAACAGATATTTCCATCCTGGGCTGGTGGAAAAAAATAGTAAGAAAATTAAAGAAATACAAGAGATAATGACCTGAATTTTTTTTTTTTTTTTTA
>NW_024626181.1:0-1607 GCF_008729295.1 Plectropomus leopardus | reverse complement strand
AAAACAACTTGGAATAGCATGTCGAGACACGTTATAAATTAGCATGCTAAAGATACCACCACAAAAATCGTATTTCAGCATGTATGAATCATTGAATGACATCACATAATAATATGTCTTCATCAAATTTGTTGACGACACAATTTGTCAAGAAATTGTCATCGTCAAGTATGTCACCAAAAAACTGACATTAACATTATAATTTGGTTTGTCATCCAAAATTATGAAAAAACATCATAGTATAGTAGTATCGAGATATTTTTTCTGCTTTTTGTGATGCACATGTGAATCTTGGGGATTGCCTCTAACCTGCAGGTACCAAAAATGTATTTCGGATATCAATTTGCTGTAATTAAAAAGAATCCATGCGGTCGAAGTCTTTTACCATCCTTAAATGTTTCCCTATGCACATTTTCCCAGAGACACGACACGACAAATTGTATAAAACTGTCATTACAGTGATTTAATATAATGAACCATGAAAATAGCCAACCAGTGCAGTGTCTGTGAGTCTCTCCCCTCCACACAAACATACACTCACACACACAAATAATAAAAAAAAGACAAAGTTGAAGAGTCCAGAGAGGGAAAAAAAATAAAATAAAAATAATGCTACAGTCACAGAAACATTCAGCTTTGCCAAGAAGAGCGTTCATATTTACAACCATATTTCAAAATGGGATGGGAGCGAATTGTACAAGCATAGAAAAGAAAAGAAGCAAATATTTACAACCTGTTCCTGGTGAAAGCTGGAGTAACCACCTATACATTAAATTACACTTTCTACAAATAACCATTGATATTCAAAAATAAACCGCTAACGTCCTACCTGTGGGCGAGACCACTCTGCCTACCTCAGAAGACTACAAGCACTCATTACACGAAATCTCACACACTTTCCTCCTTGAAGCAACCACACTCTTTCACACCCCATAACACACTCACACAGGCGTTCACACACACACATACACACGAGTGCAGCCTCCCGGGGAGGTGAGGCAGGCTCCCAGAAACGGGTCTTTTCTGAATCTGCAGCGGTGAACAGATATTTGTTGTTAGACAGAGGAATAAAAAAAATAATTGTGTTTTTTTCTCTATACAAAAAGCTTTCTCTTTGCTATAATGAGCCACTAGATTAAAACAAATAAATGGTGTAGAGAGCCGACAACAGACGAGAGAGAAGAGGAAGTAAAAGGAATAACTGACAAAGGAGGAGGAGGAGGAGGAGGAAGGGTGGGGGAGGGTAATAGGCTGGAATGTCCATCGATAAACAAAGTGCGGGGCCTTACAACGGGAGTCCAAACAAGACACAGAACAGAGCTTTCCTCTCCATCACGGGAGGGATATATAAAAACAAACGGAGGCCAGAGAGAGGGTTATGAGCACCGGGGGGGATCGTTCATCTTCATTTTTATACAGTTTGTCTCGAAGGTCATTTTACTGTCCTTTTTTTCTAAAATTTTCTGTCCTTGTTTTTTTGTTTGTTTTTTTTTTTAAAAAGAATCCTTTCATCCCGCAATCAGCTGTTTTTCCACTGGCCATGTGTTCAGGTACATAGAAAACTTATCTACAGCTTATGATACACGCCCCTCTCAGGCCGAGTTCTC
>NW_024626180.1:2735-8853 GCF_008729295.1 Plectropomus leopardus | reverse complement strand
TGTGTGACGGAGTGATGGTGTGACGGAGTGACTGTGTGACGGAGTGACGGAGTGACTGTGTGACGGAGTGACGGTGTGACGGAGTGACTGTGTGACGGAGTGACGGTGTGACGGAGTGACTGTGTGAAGGTGTGATGGAGTGACGGTGTGACGATGTGACGGAGTGATGGTGTGACGGTGTGACGGAGTGACGGTGTGACGGTGTGACGGTGTGACTGTGTGACGGAGTGACGGTGTGACGGAGTGACGGTGTGGCGGAGTGACGGTTTGACGGTTTGACGGTTTGATGGAGTGACTATGTGACGGAGTGACGGTGTGACGGAGTGACGGTGTGACGGAGTGACGGTGTGATGGAGTGACGGAGTGACGGTGTGACGGAGTGACGGTGTGACGGAGTGACGGTGTGACAGAGTGACGGAGTGACGGTTTGACGGAGTGACGGTTTGACGGAGTGACGGTTTGATGGAGTGACTATGTGACAGAGTGACGGTGTGACGGAGTGACGGTGTGACAGAGTGACGGTGTGACGGTGTGACGGTTTGACGGAGTGACGGTTTGACGGAGTGACGGTTTGACGGTTTGACAGAGTGACGGTTTGACGGAGTGACGGAGTGACGGTGTGACGGAGTGACGGAGTGACGGTTTGATGGAGTGACTATGTGACAGAGTGACGGTGTGACGGAGTGACGGTGTGACGGAGTGACGGTGTGACGGAGTGACGGTGTGACGGAGTGACGGTGTGATGGAGTGACGGAGTGACGGTGTGACAGAGTGACGGAGTGACGGTGTGACGGAGTGACGGTTTGACAGAGTGACGGTTTGACGGAGTGACTATGTGACAGAGTGACGGTGTGACAGAGTGACGGTGTGACAGATGACGGTGTGACAGAGTGACGGTGTGACAGAGTGACGGTGTGACGGAGTTACGGTGTGACGGTGTGACGGAGTGACGGAGTGACTGTGTGATGGTGTGACGGAGTGACACTCACAGTTGTCCATGCAGAGAACTCGGAGGCGTCCGGCAGATCCGTCAGCACCTGAACGCATCGTGAAAACAGACTCCGGTTCAGTGTTGAAGAAACAGAATCACTGTTTGATGTATGAAGGCGTTCATGTCTGCTCTCACCTGCACCACCGTCCCGTAACACGCGTGTCCGTCCCCAACGTATCCTTCATCACAGACACATGTCCACTGAGAGGACAGCAGGTGGCAGCTAGCCTAGACACGCAACATGGGACTGTCTTCATCATCATCATCCTCATCATCCTCACTGTGTGCTGAGCGTTCAGACTGACGGACTCACCAGGTAGTGACAGCCTCCTCTCTCCGTCACACACTGGTTGGCGGCCTCACAGTCTCGTCCGTTTCCTTTGTATCCGGCTTTACACGAACAGTCGCTCTGTGGGTTCAACCAGCACAACGTCATGAGAAGAACAGCTGATGTTTCACTCCCGTCTGTCTGGGAGGTGACTCTGCTGAGGACGATCTCTGCCCTCACAAGTCAGGAGGACACGTCTTTCACCGGTCATGGTTTATATGATTTTAGAAACACCCTGAAGTCCTGGAAACGTCCTAAAATGCTAGAAACATCCCAAAATCCTGTAAACATAGGGCTGCTGCAACTGGCCCCTGGCCCCTGGCCCGCTATCAGAGCAGGTGTGTTTTTGTAAAGGGTCAGGTGTGAGGACGTCACCTGTCCCGGGCCGACGTAGATGCAGGTGGCGTTGGGGTGGCAGCCTCCTCGGTCTGCTCCGTCACAGTTGTTGATGGGCTGACAGTCGTCTCCGTCCTCCCTCCATCCGGTCAGACACTGACAGGAGTGAGTCCCTGCTCCCGTCTTAATACACTTCGCCTGCAGGGGACACAGCGGGGACACAGCAGAGAGGACACAGTGGACGTCAGAGGTTGCTAAAGAGAAGCTTCTTTTAACTGTAAATTCTTCTGATATTTCCTGCCTTGAACACACTGACTGAATCTAAAATCTAAAATCTCAAACTCACGTTGATGCTGCAGCCACCGCGCAGAGGCGGAGCACAGGGGTCGGACTCCACGCAGGTGATCCCGTCACCTTTGTAACCCGGTTTGCACACACACCTGAAACACACACAGGAGGTGAACACGGCACCGTCTGCGGTCATGAGGTCATTAGATGTGATTTCTCTTATTTTCAGGTCATTTTTTGTAACTTTTCATTCTTTCTTGCTAATTTTGGGGCGTTTGTTTGTTTTTTGTTAAGTTGCTCATCGCTGTCTTCCCATGTTTTTGAGTGAAATCAAGCCCATTTGCTCAGGTGTCAAAGGGTTAAACCTGAGTGTGAAGGACACAGGTGAACTCACCTGGTGGCTCCATGGCTGAAGTCACAGTCTGCGTGGGCATGGCAGAACTGAACCTGAGCGCCACACGCCGCCGTCTGGCGCTCACAGAAGCGACCGGTGAAACCCATCTGACAGGAGTCAACTTTACAGCGGCCGTCTGAGTCCGGACGGTTGTCACACTGTCCGTGGATACAGGGACACGCTGAGGACACACAGGTGAGCTGTCATCATCTTGACATCACACCCACCTGGATTATGTAACAGGAAGAGACAGCGCAGACTTACTTGTGTCACAATTTGGTCCGTATTTGTTGGAGGAGGAGCAGTACTGACAGCGAGAGCCTTGGAAGTTCAGATCACAGACACACGTTCCGTTTCCTCCGAAACCGTCCACACACTGAAACACAGTCAGTTATTTTCCTATTACCAGGACACGCCGATGACTTGATGACTTGATGTGCTGAGTGTGTTGATGACATGATGTGTTGAGTATGTTGATGACTTGTGTTGAGTATGTTGATGACTTGTGTTGAGTATGTTGATGACTTGATGCGTTGAGTATGTTGATGATGTGATGTGTTGAGTATGCTGATGACTTGTTTTGAGTGTGTTGATGACTTCATCTGAGTGTGTGGATGACTTGTTGTGTTGAGTATGTTGATGACTTGTGTTGGTGAATCAATATGACCTGTCCATGTCTGGAGCAGGGCATCTGGAATCCACCTGGACAGGGACGGCAGTCTGGACCGTAGAAACCTTTGCAGCATGCTGCAGTCTGGACACACAAACAGAGTCGGACTTCAGTCATAGTTAACACTCGTATAATCGGATATGCCTCTGACTCTGACTGATGTCGACATGTCGGTTTACCATGACGGTGGCATTGCATAGCGGCGAGCAGCCTGTCGCAGGGACTTTGATGGCCTGTGGTCCGATGGACATGGTGTAAATACATCCAAAGGTGGAGTAACCCTGATCAATAAAGATCAATAAAGACATGCTTCATTATGTGTCTGATCAATAAAGATCAATAACACATGCTTCATTATGTGTCTGATCATACAGAGTGAGACAATAAAATAATCAGAGTGAGACATCTCACCGTAGAAACTCCTCCAGGTGAACACTGAGACAGTTTGACTTTGGAGCAGCTGACACATTCACCCTGAACAACGAGAGAACAACGAAAAATGAACAACAAAAAAAACAGAACAACAAAAAATTGAAAAACGTAAAACAGAACAACTTAAAAGAGAACAACGTTTGTAGGAGAATACTGTGAACAAGAAGACTACAAACCAACATGGCCACGGTTGAGGCTCACCTTGAGGATCTTGGTCTCAATGATGTCACACCTGCGGGGCAGCACCGGTTCAATGGAGGGCGGAGTCAAAACTCCATCCAGCAGGTACAGACGGCCGTTTTTAGCTTCCACCGCCGCCTCCAAAACTGCCGCCCCGTTGACCAGAACCAGACCCTGAACAACAAAAACCCACCGTGATCAACCGTGAACAATGATGTGAAAATAAGCAATAAAATGAAATAAATATAGCAAGAAATTGGTAAAGAGTTCTTAGAAAGTTATCTGAAAATACCATAAAATTTTTAAAAAGCAATAAATTAGTAAAAAATTGCAAGAAAATAATCTGAAAATAAGCAAGAAAATTAGATAAATATAGCAAAGTATCAGTAAGCAAAATAAAAATAAAAAGTTGCAAGAAAATTAAATGAAACAAGCAAAACCTTTTTTAAAAAAAAAAAAAAAAAAAAAGCAAGAAATTAGTAAGACAGACAGACAGAGAGACCGAGAGACGGACAGACGGAGAGGCGTCTTTCAGATCCAAACTCACGTTTTGGGTGACGTTGATGGTCAGTGCCTGGTTGGCCACGGTGGTGATGGAGGGGCTGGACACGGCGTTAAAGACCTCCAGCTGCAGAGCGTACACACTCATCAAAACACGTGACACATTTAACACGTGTTGACACGTGTTGACCGAGGTACACAGTAACTCACCGAGGTGGACGGGACGATGTGGTTCCTCAGCAGCTCCACCAGTTTGGTTCGACCCTGAAGGTTCACATGAAAGACTCGTTTTATATGGATTTTATCATCGATAAATGAAGCAGGTGTGTGTGTGTGTGTGTGTGTGTGTGTGTCTGACCTCAGCGCTGCTCAGGTAAGTCAGGTGACCTTCAGTCATGGCGTCGAAGGCTGAGCTGGTCGGAGCGAATACGGTGATCGGACCAGGAAGGTCCATGACCGAGGCCAGGCCAGCTTTCTGCACACAAAATTTTGGCCGTGATTTAAAAACAATGTTTGAAATGTTAATCTTCAGCATCAGGACAGAAAATGAGCTCTACGGACCTCCAACAGAGACCTGAACCTGTCGAACTTCCCGTAATCAGAGATGATCTTCATCAGGTTCTCCTGTTAGAGAACATACGACACGGTGAGTGAACACATACGACACGTGAGTGAAAACATACGACACGTGAGTGAACACATACGACACGTGAGTGAACACATACGACACGTGAGTGAACACATACGACACGTGAGTGAACACATACGACACGTGAGTGAACACATACGACACGTGAGTGAAAACATACGACACGAGAGTGAACACATACGACACGTGAGTGAAAACATACGACACGTGAGTGAAACACATACGACACGTGAGTGAACACATACGACACGTGAGTGAAAACATACGACACGAGGGTGAAAACATACCACACGAGAGTGAAAACATACGACACGAGAGTGAAAACATACGACACGAGGTGAACACATACGACACGTGAGTGAAAACATACGACACGTGAGTGAAAACATACGACACGAGGTGAACACATACGACACGTGAGTGAACACATACGACACGTGAGTGAACCCATACGACACGTGAGTGAACACATACGACACGAGAGTGAACACATACGACACGTGAGTGAAAACATACGACACGTGAGTGAAACAGGAAGTTGGTGAGGTCACCTGGGGGTCGCTCTCCACGGTGGGCGCCACGCTGTCCATCAGCTTGTTGATGACGTGGATCATCCCGTTGGACGCAGTGATGTCAGACTGGACGATCATGCCGCGCTTCCTGCTGCCATGGATACGGATCTTCATCTGAGAGTCCTGAGAGACGAGCAGGAGGACATGTTTGGACACGAGGAGGACAGAGACAGGAGTTAAAGAGAAGAAAATCTTTTCCTTCATTTTGCTTGTTTCTTCTCTGCAAACCCGAAAACCTTATTAATTTATGAACAATTATTATAATTATTATGCTAATGATAATGATAATTGTTGTTGTAGTTGTTGTTATTGTTGTGTTGTGTTGTTGTTGTATNTGTTGTTGTTGTTGTGTTGTTGTTGTGTTCTGTTGTTGTGTTGCTGTTGTGTTGTTGTAGTTGTTGTTTTTGTGTTGTTGTATTGTTGTATAGTTGTTGTTGTTGTGTTGTTGTTGTTGTTGTTGTTGTGTTGCTGTTGTTGTGTTGTTGTTGTTGTGTTGTTGTTCTAGTTGTTGTTGTGTTGCTGTTGTTGTTGTGTTGTTGTGGTTGTTGTTGTTGTGTTGTTGTTTTGTTGTTGTGTTGTTGTTGTTGTGGTTGTTGTGTTGTTGTTGTTGTTGTGGTTGTTGTTGTGTTGTTGTTGTTGTTGTTGTTGTTGTTGTGTTGTTGTTGTGTTGTTGTTGTGGTTGTTGTTGTGTTGTTGTTGTTGTTGTTGTGTTGTTGTTGTTGTTGTGGTTGTTGTTGTGTTGTTGTTGTTGTTGTTGTTGTTGTTGTGTTGTTGTTG
>NW_024626180.1:0-2679 GCF_008729295.1 Plectropomus leopardus | reverse complement strand
GTGGTTGTTGTTGTTGTTGTTGTTGTTGTTGTTGTTGTTGTTGTTGTGTTGTTGTTGTTGTTATTGTTGTGACCCTCCTGATGAGCGCAGCGTGTCTCACCCCCTCTGGACTGTCTGTCTCGGCTGATTTTCCGGTCAAAGTGTAGAAGACGTCGGTTTTCTTCAGCGTGTCAAAGGGCATCACCCCGGCAACCAAGTGCAGCTTACACAGGTACCTCGCTTTGGACGAGTCGGCCAGCAGAGTCCTCACCTGAAGACACAGACAGACAATGGACAGACAGACAGACAGACAGACGATGGACAGACAGGTGGACAGACAGGTGGACAGTGTAGTGCTTTTTGAGGATTTTTGTCTCTGAACCATCAAAGTAAAATACCGTCAGAACGGACAGGAAGTATAATCCAGACTTCCAAAATAAGAGTGAGTCAGTATAAAGTGTGATCGTACTGAAGTTCCTCTGAAGCCTTTATTGATCGGCACAAACAGAGTGAAGGGACCCAAATTCTGCAGCTGCCAGGAGACAGAACCTGAAACACACACACACACACACACTCTTTCAATGTCAGTTAATTTCTTGGATTTTAGGACTTTTATAGGATTTTAGGACTTTGGGGTCTTAGCTGGGACATCGTCGGGGGGCTAAAATAAAAGCGTCGTCTTCTCACCAAACAGAGTGATGGCGTTGCTCAGCTGACCGGTCCACTGTCCTCCAGGCTCTGTGTTCAGACTGTTCAGACGCTCCATGATGTCCCCGTAACACACCTTGCCATTACCAAGGTAACCCTGGAGACAGGTGCACCTGAGGGACATGTTTGGACACATTTAAGACATGCTTGGACAGGTTAAAGACATGTTTGGACAGTTGAAGACACATTTGGACACATTAAAGACATGTGGACACTCGTTGGGGACAGGAGAGAAGTAAAGAAGGACACTGACTCGACTTGTCCCGGTCCCACTGTGCTGCAGTTGGCGTTCCTGTGACAGGAAGTGGGCGTGCAGGAATCTTTCAGGCTGCAGCCGCCGTCCCACAGGACATGGAAACCAGGGAGACACTCGCAGTGAGACTGAAGAGACACAGCGGGGACACACGCGGTTAACGTCCTCTGCAACAGGCTGCACTGATCATTAACACGTCAGATCGATTATTAACCCTTTGAAGCCCGAGCCGGTTAGTTTGATTTCTGTCCAAAACATAAAGAGAAAGTTTGAGGAAATCAGTCAAAGGTGAGAAGGAAACGAGTCGTGAGGATGAAACATAAAGATCTAAAACCGCTGAAAACGCGTCCAGAAAAATATCGTTAGAATTGTTACAATCACGTATTTAAAATTGTATCGTATATATTTCTTTCATCTTCAGCACTTTTTTGAATCATTTTCTTGCTTTTTTTGTTTTTTTGCTGACTTTAAGGTCGTTTTCTTATTAAGTTGCTCGTTGCCTTCTCATGTTTTTGAAAGAATTTAACGGGATTTGTTTGATTTCGTCACTGAGCCGGTCTCGGTCTCTGTCTCTGTCTCTGTCCTCTGTCCTCTGATCTCGTCCCTGAGCGGACTGTGTCCTGACCTTCCCCGGTCCGTCGTAGACGCAGCGTGCAGACTCGGCGGTGCAGCCTCCCCGGTCCCTCTGACACGGATCCACGGCCGCGCAGACTCGTCCGTCCCCGCTGTAGCCGGCGTTACAGGTGCAGAGGTGCTGGTCTGGACCCGTGTGGACGCAGGAGGCGTGGACATGACACACCCGCTGGAGACACGGGTTGATGGCTGAGGACACAGACGGCGAAACAACGTCTCAGCGAGCAGAAACATCCTGAAAACACACACTGACGATTGTTCATAAACTCACGCAGACACTGAGCTCCTGATCTCCGGTGTCCGGGCAGACACCGGCACACCAGCCGAGCCGTCAGAGCCCCCTCCGTACAGCGAGACCCGCGAGGACAGCCGAGGGACGCACACGCCGCGAGCTCTGAGACACACGCACACCGGGACGACGTCACAGACAGGTACATCAGGACGACGTCACAGACAGGTACATCAGGATGACGTCACAGACAGGTACATCAGGATGACGTCACTGACCTTGGTCACAGTTTGGACCTTTATATCCGGAGAAACAGGTGCAGCGACCGTCACCTTTCAGACCGGAGTCACACAGACCATGAACACACGAACACTCTGCAGAACCACAGAAGAAGAACACATGAACACTCTGCAGAACCACAGAAGAAGAACACACGAACACTCTGCAGAAAACCGTCTGACCTTCAGTCACTTACCTGAGCTGCAGGTGGGACCATATCGACCAGGTGCACAGTCCTCACAGGCAGTTCCTGCAAAACGCACCTGAGACCCACATGCACGCACGCACGCGCGCACATACACACATGCACGCACGGGCACACACACATACACACGCACACACAGATTTTTAATAAACAAAAATAACAAACAGCCACCTAATCATCAATAGAATGATCATTAGAACCTCTATAAAGACCATTAGATCCTCTTTAATGACCATTAGAACCTCTATAAAGACCATTAGATCCTCTTTAATGACCATTAGAACCTCTTTAATGACCATTAGAACCTCTATAAAGACCATTAGAACCTCTTTAATGACCATTAGAACCTCTTTAATGACCATTAGAACCTCTTTAATGACCATTAGAACCTCT
>NW_024626179.1:0-1602 GCF_008729295.1 Plectropomus leopardus | reverse complement strand
TGTGTGTGTGTGTGTGTGTGTGTGTGTGTGTGTGTGTGTGTGTGTGTATCTGTGTGTGTGCATGAGTGTGTTTTGGTCTTACATAACATGTAATCTAAAAAGGAAAACAATTCTTTCAAGTGTGTTTCGCTTTTCCTCGTGGGATTACAGTAGTGAACAGGACACGTCATTTTCCGACATACACTTTTGCGGTAAAATAAATGCATTTTTTTTTGTTTTAATGTGAACTGCTATTATTTTACTAAATGGATTAACTTTGGTCTACTGCAGAAAATTTAAAAACATACAATAAGAATAAATACTGCTGGAAGCCTGGCACAAACAAGTCAGCTCATGGATGTAGATCTGATGTGTTTAAAATACCTGCTAAAGGTCTGCATTAATATTGGAGGGAAAAAATGAGAGGAAAACATCACTGATGTTGTAGGTGTGAGTGATTTACCTGTACTGCAAATATCCCACACACTCCGATAATGCAGAGGATGTTGAAGACGGCTGAGCCCACGATGGTTCCGACCCCGACGTCCCCTTTGGTGATGAAAACTCCTGAACAGCAGATACACAAACAATGATTACCACATGGGACAGGAAGCTCAATTTGTTCACATTCTAGGAATAAATATTTTGGTTTTGTGTTTCTGGTGAAGTTTACATAGGCTGGGCAATATATTGATATTATATCGATATCATGACATGAGACAAAATATAATCCTAGATTTTGGATATCGTATCGTATCACATTGTATTGTATGGTGTTGTA
The DNA here is from genome assembly GCF_008729295.1 of Plectropomus leopardus. NCBI lineage: Eukaryota > Metazoa > Chordata > Actinopteri > Perciformes > Serranidae > Plectropomus > Plectropomus leopardus. The sequence goes on along the minus strand of NW_024626179.1, from coordinate 842 downwards.
CTGTATTGTTTAGTATCGTATCATGTCATTTCGTGTCATATCTTGTCATATCATGTCATATTGTATCGTATGGTGTTGTATTGTTTTGTTTAGTATTAAATAATATCCTGCCGTGCCATATCGTGTCATATTGTATTATATCGTGTTTTATTACAGCGTGCTATGTCGTATCGTATCATGTCGCACCATGTTGCATCATATCTTATGGTGTCATGTTGTATTGTTTATAATCATTTATAATCATTTATAAATATGATAGTATTGTGTCATATCCTGTTGTATTGTATCGTGCCGTGCAGGGTTGCATCATGTTGTATCATGTCTTAATGTTGTATCATATTGTATTGTATCGTATGGTATTAAGTTGTATCTTATGTTATCGTATCGTATGGTAAGTGTTGTCTTCACGGTTTTAAAGTCTTCATTACAGTAAAACAATATACATTTATGAACTTACCAGATTGTTCTAGCTTAGTCATTATATCCACATTATTGATGATTAATTACAAAAAATCTGAATTCTTAAAGCACAAATAGTTTACCCTACAGTTCTGTCGAAATATTGATGTTGAGGTATTTGGTCAAAAATATTGAGATATTTTATTTTATTTTTTTTTCATAATGCCCAGCCCTTTGTTAACATGGCTATGTGGTGTGACTGTAGTCAAAGAGTCAGCTGATCAACAATGCTTTGATTCTTATTCAGCCCTGGTAATGGTTACCGAAACATAACTGAATTTGCATCATCAATAAAAATCCTTTTAAACTGATGATTATTTATGTTTATAGTTTTACAGTCATGTTAAAATAAAAATTGAAGTCTCTAAAGATCTGTTAAAAAA
>NW_024626178.1:0-3850 GCF_008729295.1 Plectropomus leopardus | reverse complement strand
ACACACACACACACACACACACACACACACACACACACACACACACAGGCTGGGTGAGATTTCATCAAAGTTGAATCGACTTTTTGTTTTCTTGTTGAACTGTGAGATGAGACTTTGAACTGATGAAACATAATGAAGCAGATTCCATAATTCATCGATCTCGCGGCTTTAATTATCTGAGCCGGCTTCATTCTGGACTCACGGAGCTGCAGCTGTACGGCCGCCTCCGCAGGCCGCCGTTTACAGTGCTGTTAGAGCGGCCGGGTCGGGTCAGAGGGGGCCGGCCTCTCCGCCCGGTCAGTGGTTACTATGGAAACGCCGTCCTGACTCACCGCTGCAGAATGACAGAGGGGCCATGAGATTCTACGATGTTTCTGCAATTTTAGGACGTTTTAAGGATTTTATGATGTTTCTAAAATGTTTTTTAGGTTTTAGGTTATCTTTAGGATTTTAGGTTATCTCTAAGATGCTAGCACATTTCTTAGATTTTAGGACGTTTCTCAGATATTAGGACATCTCAGCTTTTAGGACATTTCTTGGATTTTAGGACATTTCTGGTATTTTAGGTAATTTCTAGTGTTTTTGGCCATTTTTAGGATTTTAGGACATTTCTATGATTTTTGGACATTCTTAGGAATTTAGGACATTTCTTGGATTCCAGGATGTTTCCAGGATTTTAGGGCTTCTGTGGGATTTTAGGACATCTTTTGGATTTTACGACATTTTTAGGATTTTAAGACATTTCTAGGAATTGGGGGCATTTCTAGGATGTTTGGACATCTCTAGGATGTAAGGATGTTTCCAGGATTTTGGGATATTTCTGTGATTTTAGGACATCAGTGTCTCAGCTGTGTCCTCTGTCGGGGTGTGGGGAATCCTCCTCTGGCTCTTTTTTTGATCAACAAGCTCTATTTTGATGCTGTTTTATGTCTCTGACACCTTATGGAGACTAAAAGGACAGAAACTGTTCACAGACTGAATCACTTTATTGTGTCTGTCAGTTATAAGACGGTTGGGGGGGTCATACAGCACCCGGTTTTGCTGTTTTAAGTCCAGTTTTCAGTAACTTTAAAGAAAAGTTGTCAGTCAGAGTGAGTAGACAGAAAGAAAGTCTTGATAATAACGTAATAAGTCAGCGGTTTGCAGGAATGCAAACGTGCACTGAGCCGGCTGTGCGGCTGCGAGTCATTTCCTCGCAGTGACGGTGTCTGTGGGTCTGCAGTCAAATAAAGTCGAGATTGTTTCTGTCTTGAGGAGTGTCAGAGTGTTTGAACAGCGGCACATCGTCTCCTCGCCGTTACCATGACTCTGCTGGGACGTCTCTCTGCGTTAGCGTCCACAGACCCGCGGCCGGCCGCGCGCTGACCGCTCGGAGACGTGAAGCCCGACTTTGGGAAAGTGAGCGGCTCTGACTGCAGCGCTCGGATCAGTCTAATCTCTGTAAATCCTCAAAGTGTTCTGCATGGCGCTCATTATTTCTGCGGCAGGATTTAAAGCCTCCTGACTCCAGCGGAGATGTAAAAGCTTTGTCATGATGTGTAATTTCAAACCTCTCCTCAGAGACATTAAGCAAATGTGCCGGCTCTTAATCTGCCCTGATTAATATTTCCTCCGGGGGAATAAGTTACAAGGCTTTAAAGTCTCACAAGAACAACTTGTCAGACTCATTTAAATCTTTGCAATTTATACTTTGAGAGATGTGCCATCCCATAATATTCATGATACTTTCTATTAATCTATCTTTTATTAGACAATTGGCTGCGACGGACGCATTAATCACAGTACATCTATATAGCCGGCGTCATGAATACCTTTAGTGGTTTTGGGGATAATCTCCAAAGAGTCGTGAAAAATTTCTCAGCTGCTGTTTGTGTCATGCAGGGGGGCTCAACCTGAGGGTCACAGCCCCCAAAGGGTCGCAGGATGAAGCAGAAGGGGTCACACATGGTGTTATGCTTTCAGGGTTCATACGGTCATGAAAAATTTAAAGTCTTGGAATTTGCAAATAGCTGTTTCTGGGCCTGGAAAAGTTTTGGAAAAATTCAGTATACCCTGAAAGTTTTGGAAAAGTCATGGAAATCTGTTTCACAAACCTCGAAAATAACATATTATATGTTCAAGGACATTCACAAATAAAAAAAAACCCAACAGTGCATATATATATATATAATTTATTTTTTTTACAGTTTCCTGGCTGTGATAAATGCTGTCATCTTGGTGACTTTTTTTTAAAATAAAAAAAACATGATTTTTCCATTAAAATTTTCCAAAAACTATTAAAGAAAATAAAAAATAAATTTTTTCTCTTTAAAAAAATGTCCCCAAAAAATTTGGTTTTTTTTTTTTTTTTTTTTTTAGAATTTTCGAAGAAAATAAAGCCAAATTGTCTTTTATCAAAAAGTTGCCAAAGATTTGAAAGAAAGGCAAAAAACATCTTTTAGAATTCACCCAAACATTTTAAAGAGGAAAAAATGACGCATTTTTGTCTTTATAAATTGCCAAAAATAACCACCAAAAATTTGCTGTTGATAAAAAAAATTGCCACAAAAATAAGTGCAAAATACAGCCATTTAAAGTTGTATGCTCCCCCTTTACAACGAAAATAAAAAATCCTCCTGAATGCTTAAAACGTTATTTAACAATTATTTAACCATTTGTATTTAAATTTATTTATATCAACAATAGCAAATGTGTTTTATCCTCAAAGCTCACAGTAACATATTATATATTATCATATATTATCATATATTTTGATCAATTAGTTACATTTCACATGTTTGATTAAATTCTTAAAGACCGATTAATTGATCATTGATTAATCGTTATCACCTCTGATGAGGATGTTGCGTAAGAGGATGTATAGTCTTCCTGGAAAAGTCCTGGAAATGTCTTGGTAACGATGAAGCTGGTGATAGATGTAAAATTATCTTCCAGTTTTCATCAGTTTCTGTAATTGATTACCAGATGAGATACTGATCGCACTGATTGATAAAGACGATCGGGGGTTTTAGTGATGTCATTGTGGGTGAAACAAAGCGCCGGCGTGCGGTTCGATGTGTTTCGGGAGCAGATGGGCGGTTCACCTCGTCCCCGGCGGACTCGCTGTTTACTGCACAAATGTAAAAGTGTCTGAATAAAGTGGGTTTAATGCGGGCGGCGGTATCCGAAATACATAAATATGTCAAGTGAAGGAGCCTTAATAGACCTGCTTAGGCTGGTAATTGCGGCAGTATTGTTTCCGTGTGATTAGGACAGAAGCGTTCCCCGAGGAGACGCCATCCTTCAGCTGCTTCATCTGCATTAGCCGCCGCTTCCTGCTTTAATCTGCTCCCTGCTCAGGTATTTAGAATAAATCAATGGGAATACATGATTGTTTAATGATTTTTGGAGGAGCTCTCTTCGACCACAGCTGCATGATTTAGAATGACTAATTCCACTTTTTTCCCATTGATCGGCGGCCGCGGGGCCGGAGGACGAGAGAGAGCGGCGAGCTCTTAGACCGCCGAAGGTTAGAAAATAAAGAGCAGACAGATCACATCATGAAAAGATACAAACACGTACATTTATTTATTTATTTATTTATTGACCCACAGACGGAGAAATGAAATCATGTAGTGCCGCAGAAAGGTCAAAGGTCACAGAGCAACAACCAGCAGCTGGTCCAGATTCAGTGAGTGCACCTCAACTTTATTGACAAAGATCAAAGACAAAGAGAACAAGAGACACGTTTGACACGAATACGCAGTAAAAATATACGTAAACATATATTTAAAAATACAGGAGCACAAAAAGAAGTACAGAAGTAGTATGTAGTAGTAAGAAGTATATGAGTTAATAAATATGTGTGTGT
>NW_024626177.1:0-2378 GCF_008729295.1 Plectropomus leopardus | reverse complement strand
GAGTAGAGCCCTCCCCCTGGCTCTGATTGGCTGAGCTCTGCCAGGTGCGGTGGATTTCCACAAATCCCAATAACAGCACCAGGAGGGTTAGATTAGATTTAGTTCATCATGACCACTAAAGACCAGCAAGGTATTTTTGGACTTTGACCTTAACTTTTTAACAGTTTTTCTTCACTATTAACATTACATTATGTATGCCTTCAAGTGTGGCTGTCGAAACTCCTGCTGCCTGGAAACTGAAAATGAGCTGGGCCTAAAAGTGCCTACAGATGTATACTAATTCTGTAAAATAATTTTAAAAATGTCACTATGATTTTTCTTGTTTTCCCCAAACCATTTTTTTTCAATAAAAATAATTTTCAAAATCTACTAATTTCTTGCAATTCGTGGACCATTTCTTACCAAGTTGCCAATTTCCTTTTTCCCCATGTTTATATATTCATTTATCTATTTATTTATTTATTTTTTGAAGAAATTGCACCAATTTGTTTGGAGTTCAAAGGTTTAAATACTTGTAAAAGATGCTGAATGCAACACAAGAAAAATGATGTGCTGCTCTAGGATTTAGGAATGAAATAAAATATAAAAAGTATGTTTTCTTTAGTATATAGTCACATTTTAATACGAATCATTGCATTTAGTATGAGCTATTTATGTCTACATGGGGAAAATCTAAAATATGTGGAAACTCACAAGTTGTGACATGTTTGGTGCCGTTTTTGGTGGCTATTTAAGTTAATATATTGCAATGTTTGTTTGTAGAGTTCTTCGTAATTTCATAATATGTCTGAAAAAAGTGTTGGCACTCTCAACGGCCTCATTTTTTTCCTCTGACATTCTTCTTTTCTATTTCTGCATTACATGACTCGCTCACCAGCTAAGTGGCATCTAGACGCCATCATTAGCGTCCATGTTGCTGTTGCTCTCATGACTTAACCACCTGACCACAAAGCATGACATGCACACGGCCTCCCGTGTCATAACTACAAGCTCACGAGTTCAATTTGAACTCAGCAAATGAACTAAACAATCTGTAACCTGGAGAAATTTCAGCTGGTTGCAATCTGCAGAAGAAGACACGATAACGGTTTAAGACGAGTAAAAGATTTATTTCACATTTCTTTCTTTTTAAATATCACCAGCTTTTGTTTGAGGAATCAAAGACATCAAAGAACAGGAAGTTGAAGAGATTCGAGTGCACAGACGGACACGAGGGACGGAGAAGCAAGTCTCAGGTCTCCAGAAAACAATGAAGAAGGATCAGATCGTGAATGCATCGTGTCTGCTGATGGCGCTCCGCCCGGTCGCCAGGATAAATGTTGGCACGTTTCTGCAAACCACAGATCAGTTATGTTTCTACGTCATCGGTGGATACGGTGAAACTTTTTAACATTGCTGTGGTGAATGTGTAGTTAGTAGTTTAGGTACAAAAAAACTGGGTTAAAAAATAACCATTTCTGAAGGCAGAATCGCAGCGGGAAATACAGCAGAAACTCGCCAAAAAATAACCACTTTTGTTGTTTGTGGCCCAACGTACCAACGTGATCCCTATTCATCATATTTTGCCGCTTAGGCAGAAGCCCCAGGTGTGACCAAAACGATGCCGGTGGCAGCCTTTTGTGGAAGTTAAGTTTGAGGAAAGCCAACCTGAATGTAAATTCATCTAACGGTGCACCTGCAGTCATTACAGCGACGCCAGGGACTCTGCCCAAATATTTGACACTTTGGTAATTAGACCCGGCTAGCCATTTAACATCCTCTAAACCTCCCGAAACTCCCGAACCTCCCAAATTCATATGACGTCACTTCAGAAATATTGACGTAATGTGTAATGTACAAATATAAGAATCCACGATTTGCGGAAATTGTCAACGTTTTCCTCCGATGACCGGGCCGTGGTGCTCATTGTGTGGTTTGTAAGGACGGAGAGAGCGTGCTGGCTTCGTTTGCTGAAATGTTTCAGAGAAAATATCTAAAACGTGACCGACATCGTTTGTCCAATCGTGACTTCTACACTGTAAAATCTGACAAGTTCATCTTACTTGAAATAATCCTGGAAACCCATTGCCTTAAAAAAATATATATAACCATTAGTCATTATTTATGTTTACTTTATATGTAATTCTTAAGTTTCTAAATTTAGCTGTATTTAATTAATTTTGTGAAGTTGCTGCAACTTAAAAATGACAACGTTCTTTCTGAGCGTGATTGAGCGAGATTTGCAAGGTCTGTTTCGTTAACATGAAAAAAAGAAAAAATATTACTGACTTATTTGCAACCAGCAGAAATAGGTGACATAGTAAACTTAGTTTACTGAGGTTGCTAAAACTTAGAAAGATTATTTTCTTATTTTCAGCAGACGAAAGGTGTTTTTTGGG
>NW_024626176.1:0-6131 GCF_008729295.1 Plectropomus leopardus | reverse complement strand
TGTGTGTGTGTGTGTGTGTGTGTGTGTGTGTGTGTGTGTGTGTGTCAGCTGCAGCTCCAGGAGTCTCAGAGGATCATTCAGGGGAGGACACGGAGCGGAGAGAGAGAGCTGGAGGAGTTTCAGCAAAGCTTGGAGTCCCTCAAGGTGACCCACACACACACACGCGCGCGCGCACATACACACACTCGCAAAAGTGTAGTTTTTGGGTTTTTTTCAACATTGGGGGGCACAGCAAACACTTAATTTCCTCGATTGTAGTGAAATTTTCTGCATCAATTTACGTTGGAAATGTCTTTAATTTCCTTCATCAATAATAAATGATGAACTGTTTTCGTATAGCTCCTTTGATAAATTGCTTAACATCAAATTGGATGTAAAAACATTTAAACAAATACATTATGTTTCAGCGAGTTTCGGTCGATTTAAGAGGCGAATCTTAAAATAGTTTCTCAAAGGAATGAACAGAAACTGCGCAGCAAATCTTTCGCTGCACGCAGTTTCAGCTGCGGTTTTGATCCTGAAGAGGAGGCAGCGTCTCGGTACTTTCTTTGTCTCAACTGTTGATGCATTTAACGCTGTAGAGTTCGATGTCCCGGAGACAGTCGACTGAGAGCCTTTTAAACCAGTAATTAGATTGTAAAATCAATTCTTAAGGAGACAGGAAGCCAATGTGAACATGGGAAAATGGGTTCACGTGTTGTCCCCTTCTCTCATCTCTACTCTTTGTGGAAGCTCTGTTAACAGATTTTATTTTATTTTTTGTAATCCAGTTAACTGAGCTCTGAGACAGACAACAAGAAGACCAATGAATACATTGTTTGCATCAAAGGAGGCAAAACATGCTCATACGCAGTCATTATGCACACTAAATCATGGTCTATGAGATAATCAGGGTCTGAGGGACTGAGTCAGTTTTGCCAGACTCCACTTCAAATTTTGGGTATTTTAGAATCAGCATCAATTATTTTATTTTAACTTATTTCATATTTTTCTTTTTTATTTTATTTATTTATTTATCCTTTCTTTTGCTTTTATTTGACAGGACAGTTTTATCATTTGCCACACATCCAATATTTCATATATTTTAGGCATTCTGTTAAATAATTCAAACTTCTATGCAGGATTAAGGTTTGTTATTAATCAAGCGCTTATCATCCACAAGTAAACTTTCTGATCATTTATCATTCATTCTTTTTTCAACAAATCTCAGTAAAAGTTAGATTTTTGTCAGTTATTATAACTTTTTATATGTGATAGGTTAATTAGGTGTAGTACGTAACAGTTTACTCTCCAAGTGCAGTTTGTGTATTTTGCTTCCATGGATGGATTCATTATTTCGATCAATGATTGTGATCTGAACATGAAGCAAAGTGGTTCATGCCCGTGTGTGCAGCCTTCTCATGATACAGCATATACTGCAGTGTGTGCTATGTAAAGCACATGAGATAAATGGTAACATAAATAGACTTGCGTTGACATTTACACAACACACACATCCTCCTCTGTGACATCAGGTTCACACACACTCTCCTCCCTCTATCTCTCTCTCATACACACACACACACACACACACACACACACACAAACACACAAACACTTTGCCTCACAGGAGCTGTTGTATCAGTTTCCATTGCAAAGCTAATTTAAGTTCCAGTTTCTATGCCACTCCCTCGGTCTTCCAGGAAAGCCTTTTTCTTCGTCCTCCCGTGAGCATCGTCTGCATCTACCAGCTCGCGGCTTCTTGGAAAAATGTTGAATTAGATCACTTTAGACTGAATTTGGCCTTATATCAAATGTTGGAATATCATGTTTTCATCTTGTCCACTGATTAGGTGGTGGAGGTTTATTTGGTTGTACGGTTGCAGGATGGTTTTGAGGTTTTTCAGTTTTTAGAGCCATTGTGTTTTCATTTTTTTACTTTTGCCACTAAATCCTAAACACTTGATCTTCAAAATCCCCAAAAAATCTTAGTGTTATGTTTTTGTTTTACTCTTGTACTTATTCATGTAGCAATGCATGAAAAAATGCATTCTGGCCCTGTTCAGTGAAAATGAAAATGATGATTTTGAATTTTTTTAATGTCGTTCATACGGCAACGGTTCTTGGATGAAATGTTAAACTGTTGTGGTGGTTTAAGCCTTTCGTTCCCAGGACAAAGACATCGCAACCCCGTCTGTCGCTGTGTAAACTGGCAATGCACGGGTCCTGTGAGAACGGTGATGTCGCAACCGCACTGCGCACATGCACGTGGCGTTCTTCTATGCCATGTCTTTACAAAGTTACACCACAATATACTGGCCTGGCATTCATACTACAGCGTTTTTAGTTGTTTTTGCAGATCCACGTACACAAGGATTGTTCTCATGTTGTTATCATATGAATGCAGATTTTTTAAAAAGGCTTTTCCGTTTTTAGTATGGCCGTTCTCGTCCTACAGACTGAAGAATTAAGGATATTTTTAAGCTATGTAACCTTTAATGGTTAAAAGTACTTCATGAATTTTTTCTACAATTTAAAACTGACGTTTTATTGGCAAGATAAAGTAAGAGAGGCAGTGGTACTTAACTGGTTGGAATTTTTTCTTTGGCAGATGAAGTTGCCATTAAAGATTCACCGTTTCTTAGAAAGTGACAGTTTTCTAGAATTTGAATTGGTTGCTTGGTAGGTCTTTAAGTATTTACATTGTTCTACTTTAACCACTCTTGTTGTTCTACTGTGTGTGTGTGTGTGTGTGTGTGTGTGTGTGTGTGTGTATGTGTGTGTGTGTGTGTGTGTGTGTGTGTTTCAGGTGTCAGCGTCGGCTGTTTTGGAGGACAGTGAAGCTCTGTTTGCAGACATGGCGCTCCGCCTGGAGAAAACCAAAGCAGAGGTGAGGAAGAGCGAAGTATCAGCTGTAAGGTTACTAATCAATGTAGCAGGTGGGGTGATACACTGTAACATCTGACAAGTGGATTTTACTTTCTGTGAAAAATGTAAGTAAATATAACTATTAACCCTTAGGGCCCGCTTTAATATTACACCCACTCACATCGTTCGCTGCACAAAATTCACTTTTCAAAATCAAGTTTAAAAAGATATTACACGTTGATATTATTTTTTACTTTCATTTAGTTAATGTTTCAACCAACATCACTCCTAATCGTAATTATCAAATATTCATTAATTTTCAGAATTCTAATCCTTTAAATGCCAGTAAACCAAGTTTACTAAAGTTACTGAAGTTAGCTTTAAATCTGGAGTCTGCTGGTTGCAAACTAGTCATTCATATATTGAAATTTCTTAAACATGAGGAAAACAGAACTTGCAGATCTCCAAACTTCCCCATTGGCCAAATCCTCTTTGTCATGATCAAGTTAAGTCAGACTTTACTCTCCTTTTCCAAGGAAAACACTTTCCAAGATTATTATAGGTTAAATCAACTTGTCAGATTTTACACTGTTAGGGCAGCAGTATCACTAGTAATAAACTTAAAAAGCTCTGAAGAGATAAATGAGAACTATAGTAGTTAAACACTGACAAAATAATCGTTCTTTTTAGTAAAAATGACTCGAGGTGCTCAGATACGTTCAATACACAGATTGATAGTTAATAGAAACTGAACTTTTCTGTATCATTTCTGTGGTTCAGAACAGTTGATTGTTACATCCACGCTACATTCATGGCACTGTACAGTACTTTAATGCGTACTTGTGTGCTGCAGGTACGAGCGAGGCTGGAGGCGAAGGAGCGAGCGGTGGTTGGGAGGGCCGAACGGGACATTGAGTTGCTGGAGAAAGACCTGGAGGAGCTGAGGAGGAGAGACGAGGAGATCAGTCAGCTTCTGCAAACGGAGGACAACGCCCATTTCTTACAGGTGAGGCGGAGATAAAAGAGGGAGGATACGGAGGATGCAAAGGGGGAAAATAGAGGACAGACCCACAAACGACAATGACTTAAGAGTTAAAAAAAAAGGAGGATGGAGGGAAAATGCATGTCTAAATGAATCAAGCTACATCAAGTAAGCAGCACACATCAGGACACTGATGCTCTCTGAGGTTTTCTCTCCTAAAAGAAGTAACACTTAAGTTGAGGAAACTGGTGCATTTACTCAAATGCTGTAATTAACCCTTTGAAACCAGGAGCGACATTACTTTTCTTGTGCAGCTTTTAAGACACCTTTTACAATTTTGAGGTACTTTTATGTGATTTCCATTTTATGCTTGTAGACACTTAAACATTGCTACATTCAGAGGGACATATTGAACTTACTTACTTTTTTGTCAAATTAAGATTTACCTTGTTTAAAGTGTAAAAAAAGATGAAACCAACCTTATTGGCTTGTTAACCTCTTTAAAAAGCTGTCTATATTTTAATAGCATTTGATAATAACAAAAGTTAGATCATATAGAGCATTCTTGTATTAACAGAAACTCAGTGTTGTCATATTGCTTATTACTAATGCAATGTGAATTGAATATAGCGCTGTGACTTTGGCTACTTGCAGAACATGACATAATGAAAAATGCCGGTTCAGGTGGGCTTGCAGAAATCAAACCGGTTTAACTTCGTACAGACGGACAAAACCGGAAATCCACCCAACTCAAGTCACCGTAGAAATACCCCACAGATGCTATTAAGCAACTTCTGTTCATTTTTTTGTTAAATGATTATTGGAGTCTGAACTTTCATCAAGTCTCTGTTTACTTTATTTATTTAACCTTTAACCAGAAAAAAAAAATCTTTTTCAGTAGTGTCATGGCCAAGACAGGCAGCAACAAAAGTTACAGACAGATAACAATGAACAAAAATGCAAATTCAAAATATACACCAAAAATAAAAGAAGATTGTTTGTAAAATGTGTCTCATGCCTCGTCCTCTGCTAACTAAATCAGCATCTAGTTTCCAGAGGATGAGAATCATACGTCCTCCAACAATGCACATCAGTAACTCCTGCATTAATATTCATCCATCACATCTAATGCATCCTGGCGGCCGTAAGAAGTCACTAAAGTGCACACTGTCCAGAGAGATTAGCCTGCAGATGCAGGATGGAGGATTCAGAGTGGATGGGAGGAGAGAATGAGTCAGCAGTGACCAGTGGAAAAAAAAAAACATCCGCTTGAGTGCTATTTTCAAATTCGATTGTACAAGGAATTAAGGAGGGAGGGCGGGGCGTGGATGCTGCAGCAGGCTGTATTTTCCACTCTCTCTCTCTATGTGTATCGACCCAGGCGGCTCCTCTGCTATGCGTCCCTCTCGCCACTGGTCGGCACTCTAGAGCCCTCAGCCTGCCCACAGAGGGGTTCAGCGGCGCCAGGAGAGCGCTGTGCCACCTCCGCAGCCGCATGGAGGAGGTCTGCAGGGAGGAGGTGGAGAAGATCAGCCGCGCAGGTACAGGAGGACGGCCACTGAGGATGATGTGATACGTGATGTGAATGCTAATGAATGTAGTAAATACTCAGAACATGCAGACACCAGCTCACTGAGCATTTAAACTCTGCACATTCAGCATACATAAACCAGATTGATGTATCCAAAATGCCAAATGTGCGCTCTCACTCACATTTTCATACTATGATCCTGTTTTTCTTCCAGTTAACGAGAACTACGTCTCCAGTGCAGAGTGTGTGAAAGGTAAGAAACATGATACACAAACATAGACACACACACCCTCTGTGACAGTGTCAGGTCTGAGGTGACCCATTTTTACCAGGCTGAAGGTTTTGACATGACATTTAACACTGCGAGAGACAATGGACACGTCAATTATTCATGCTGGAGAGGACAGGGTGATGTCTGATACAACACACTCTGGCTCAAATCCAGCTCTGCTCCGTTCTAATCAGTTCAGCACAAGTGGAAGCAATCAAACTCAGTCCAACTGTTCAAGCTCAAAGGAATATTTTACACACAAAATGATTTTTATATCAGTTGCTCACCCCCGTGTTGCATTGAATCATTGTGGAAAACGTTTTCTTGCATGCCACCATATTTTGATTTCTTCCAAAAACACGGAAAGAGGGCAACAAACAGGTCAGCAAAACATGGCCCCCCAAATTATCAAGAAATTGGTGAAACGTTACAAGAAAATTACCAAAAACAAAAGGAAAAAAAGGTACAAACAAAGAAAAACCCAAAAATGTACCTAGCAC
>NW_024626175.1:0-3249 GCF_008729295.1 Plectropomus leopardus | reverse complement strand
AAATACTAATTTTACTGTTGATTGTAAAACACACACACACACACACACACACACACACACACACACACACACACAAATGCACCCTCGGCAAGGAAATTCCATTTAGTAACAACAGACTTTGAGGAGTTAAACCACAACATGTGCGTGTGCGTATGTGTGTGTGTGCATGTGTAGGAGAGATAGTGAAGGAGCGAGAGTGCTGGCATGTGTCAAACTGTAGCTGACTAACTTTGAGGTTCCCTGATTCATAAATAGTTGGATGTCTGGATATCATATGCTCTGTGCAGATTTACAAGTACAAGAGATTTCTACACTAGAACGCGGTTTCTTTCCCTCTCTCTGGATGTGTGTGTTTCTCATTTGTTGCTGCTGCCCCCCCTCCTCCTTTTTTTGTCTTTTTTTTCACTCTGCACAACTGTAATCAAAACCACAGACTGGAGGGCTGTGTACGACTTTCCCATTCGTCTCTTTTGGCTTTTTTTCTTCTCATTTTTTGTCTGCTGTTAAATTCAATATGTGAACGTTGACTCCTGATTTCCCCTAGCTCTTTCATCTGCTTTCTTTTTGTCCCTTTTAATCAAGTTTCTGTCTTTGTTTCTCTTAATATAATAAAAAATATATATTAAGTAGAAAATTGAGCAGCCCAGAATGATTATACTACATTGTCAACTTTTGCGATCGTTCTGTTATTTTGGTCTAATTTACAATGTTGCAGTGCATAATACTGTACATCTCTATGACTGTTTTTATTCATTAGCCAAATTCTTCACCCACAGAGGGAGTCAGTCTCTTTCTTTCTCTGCATCACATGAACAACCAGTGTGTTTCTCTTTCGCCTCCTGCAGGAGAAGGAGAAGAAGTACATGCTGCAGGTGGACAACCTGAAGCTGCGCGATGTGGAGAAAGGCTTCATGTCCAGCAAGCACATCTTTGCCCTCTTCAACACTGAACAGAGGTTTGTATTATACATGCACACACATCCATACACACACACACACACACACACACACACACACACAACAGACCCCCATAATTGATCACAAGATAAGGTTTTTTTTCTAAAATCTCAATATTTTGTTCAGAGAAATGAGACAATTGAACAGACACAATCAAAGTGTTATATACAAGCACACATAACTTTAATACAGATGAAAATAAACTTTGATTGTTGGCCTTTGATGTGTAGCTCACTTGTACATTTCATGATTCATGTCACTTACATGCAAAATTGACTTTACTTGAAGAAATACTTACCCCCTATATCTATAATCTATACCAGGATTGTATAATTTGTGTGTAAAATCTCAAACTTAAAAGTCACTATAAAAAATTAATGTAGTGGATTGAAAAGTATAATATTTGCCTCTGAAATGTAGTGAAAATGTACCTCAGTAATTGAATAAATATACATAGCTACTTCTGGCCAAAGGTAGAAAGATGTACAGCTGTTCAAGCAGCGGTGTAGCTGTAGTTGATAACATGGGTGTACTATTTAGATGGGAAGGTTGCTGAGAAAGAAGTGGGTATACCCTCCTATATATATTACACTGGATTTTTGGCTGCGAGGTCGGCATACTGTAAATGGCCAGAAAAAGCAGTAGGTATACCCCTATACCTGCGTATACCCTCCTCTACACCACTGTGTTCAAGTGACAAATTTAAGGTATTAAAAATAATACAGAAAAACGTGAAGAACGCCATATAGAATTGTGTTTCCACAGGAATGTGTATAAGGACTACCGTCAGCTGGAGCTGGCCTGTGAGACTCAGGAAGACATTGATGCTTGGAAGGCCTCCTTCCTCAGAGCTGGAGTTTATCCTGAACGGGTCACGGTAACATTTGTTAAAGTATTTGTTTTATGCACACATACATAAAGTGAGGATTGAAAATATTATAGCAAGATAGTTAGTTGTTGTTTCTGCTTTAAAGACTGGATTGATTGCAAGCCATACACAACGTAAAACCATATGCAAAAACACATTATTAGACTTGATTTTGTTCAGATTGCATAAACTAAAATGAGAGCTAATTATTGATTTGTTTGTCTTTTGCATGAGGTGTCAGACTGTTGTTGGGATGTTTATTTGGAGTCTATTTAAATGTTGTCATGTGTCCCATGTGATACTGTATCTGTCCTCTTTCTTTGTCTGTTTTCCTCATCACTGTTTGACCTTACAGGAGAAGGAAGGAAAGGTATGTTTCTTTTTGGTCTGTATCCTGCATTCCATCATTTTGCGTCAAGGTTTCGTCCTAAAACAGCTATTCAGAAAGACTAATGCGTTTACCATCTCCTTCAGAGTTATCAGTCACCCTTTATCTACTACGCTGTATCTACAGCTTCTCTATCTCTTTCTTGCTGAAGCCTAACTAAAGTTTAAAACTCTATGTCTTCCATCATTTGACTCTGCAGAGTGACGGTGGTGATGAAAATGGCTCTGATAACATAATGCACAGCATGGACCCTCAGTTGGAGCGCCAGGTGGAAACCATTCGTAACCTTGTTGACTCCTACATGGCCATCGTCAACAAAACTGTCCGTGACTTGATGCCCAAGACCATCATGCACCTCATGATTAACAATGTGAGCTGTAAAGTCTCCCAAAACTATTTATGTTTCAAACACAGAAAAAAGAACAGAAACTTAAACTTCAATCACAAAATGTCATTTGGTCCAGACTAAGGAGTTCATTAACGCAGACCTGCTGGCCCAGCTGTACTCGTGCGGCGACCAGAACACGCTGATGGAGGAGTCTCAGGAGCAAGCCATGCACCGTGATGAGATGCTGCGGATGTACCACGCCCTGCGGGAGGCCCTCAGCATCATCGGTGACATCAGCACATCCACCATAAGCACCGCCATGCCACCTCCTGTGGATGACTCCTGGCTGCAAGTGCAGCGGGGCGGTTCTGGAGGAAGGTAAGCAACAATGAGAATAGACAGAGGAAGAGCATTAGAGGCTGTGAGCTGCCCTTTTTATGCCTCCAGTACAGGCTTTGAGTTTGTTTTGTCTATCCAATCATTTGTCCCATTCATGTGAACGTAATATCTCAGGGACACCCTTAGGGAATTTCTTCAAATTTGGCACAAATATCCAGTTGGACTAAGATTTTGGCGGTCAAAGGTCACTGTAACCCTGTCCTTCACACCGGATATCTCAAGGACACCTTAAGGGAATTTCTTTAAATTTGGCACAAATGTTCACTTAAACTCAAGAGTAAGATGGCTAGAATTTGGTAGTCAAAGGTCA
>NW_024626174.1:0-3413 GCF_008729295.1 Plectropomus leopardus | reverse complement strand
GCTGCACGTGCCGCTTGGCTGTGATCATGTTTTCAAAAGACGTCAGATTTTCCCACTTTTCTCACACTCACACACACACACACACACACACACTCACACACACACACCCCTCACAGTCACTGCGCTGATATGGTGAAGATACAGTTACACTGTTGTTCTGTATTTTTCTTATCGTCAACAAACTCCAGTAAAGTTGCAAAAACAGAAAATATCTATAAATGTTGTTTCCAGAAGGAGACGCAGAAACGCTTTTCGATCTGTGAGTCCGACTATAAATACTGCAGAAATGGTTTCAGCTCCTCTGGCTGTGAACCACACCCCCGTCTCACATACCACATGCAGCTCTGAGGACGTGAACTCCGTGTCCTCAGATATACCGTACGGCTCGGCCGAGCTCGCAGCGATCGCTGAACAGTCTGTACGGCAGCTAAAGAGAGCCACGCGCCGAACGTCGTGTCATTTACGTTTTGTTTGTCTCAGGTTTTCGTAATCGACAGCTGCTGGGCTGAAATTCATCGCGACAAACGAGGACGAACTCAGGCAGCTCGTGATTAAAGGGACACTGTGGAGATTTTCTGAATCATAAACATATCGATAGCATGTGTAAATGAATTATGGTTAACCCTTTAACGCCTGGATTGATATCACTTTTTTATGTTGTTTTTAGTTGCCTTTCACAAGTATTTAAACCTCTGAAACTTAAGATAATTGGTTTGCTTTTTTTCAAAAACAAAGACAAAAGGCAGTGAGATATTGGCAAGAAAATGAAATACTGAAAAGGAAAAAGAGGGACGGAGGAAATTGTTGAAAATTACCCAAAAAATCATTATAATGATGCATGTAAAATTATGATAAGGTTATTTCTTTGTTTGATTCTTTTTTATCTTTCTTTTGTGTTGCTATTCTTTATGTAAATTTCCTCCTAACTTTTACAGATCTTCTTTTGAAGTTGCTCGTTGCCTTTTTTTCTGATGTTAATTCCCAGCAGGAATCAGGTTTTATAGGATTAAGGATTAAGATCTCGCCGCTCATTTGCCGGTGCAAAGTTTAGCCTGCTCTCAGGTTGTTGCTCAGAGTGAAGACTGAACGTCCACATCAGGACACAAAGAGCGTAGAGGCAGATCTCCAGAGAGACGCCCCTCTCCGTCTCTTAGTCCAATCGAACTGTAAAACCAGGCAGAGCTGAAGGAATATAAACCAGCATCGTATTATTGTGTCGCTTATTTTTTGCCTAAAACTTCCAACTAAGCAGCTGTTAGCTGGCGAGGTCGAGTTTTCAAACGTAAACATCGAGGAAAAGATGAAGAATGAGCAGCAGCTGAAGCCCGGACACTGACAGAGCAGAGGACTCTGGGAGATGAGACGAGGCTGAGGATCACTGATACAACGTTTCAGCGAGCCGAGGCGGCGCCACCAGCAGGAGCGACCACACGGACTGTCATGTTGATGTGTGGAGAGTGAAATTACTCCACAGCCAGAAAAAATGGATTACCAGAACTCTGCAGAAACATGGACGATGATAAAGCCAACGGTGGAAAAGACACGAAAACGACTCATTCAGTCAAAGGAGCTGATCACGTTTCACTGGATTGTACTTCGAATTATTTCCATGTGACAAATAAACGATGACATGCAGGTTTCCGTTAACCCTCACATTGCAAATTGAAATTGCAAATATAAAATAATGGAAACACGTAATTTTCCCATTTATTGCAATAACGTTGCTACGCTGGCGTGAGGTGGTGTTTCAGGTGGCGATCTTGAGAAAACCGTATTTCAAAAAACAGCAGTGGAAACAATTTTAGCCTTTTCTAGGTCACATGATGCTGTGAGGTCACATGATGCTGTGAGGTCACATGATGCGATGAGGTCACATGATGCTGTGAGGTCACATGATGCAGTGAAGTCACATGATGCTGTGAGATCACATGATGCGATGAAGTCACATGATGCGATGAGGTCACATGATGCGATGGCTGCGTGTTTGTTAGGAACCGGCTCCGTCGTGATGCAGCAGGAGCTTTCCAGCTTCTCCATGTTGGTTTGTTTTGGTGTCGTGGATTGCGTCGACGGTCGCTCATTCACGCGGATGGACGCAAAACGTTATCAGATGATGAAAACAAAATAAACAATATAGCACTTTATGAAACGATAGTCGTTTTTTTATATTTAGTCAGCGCACAGCCCTAATATGGATGCTTTTTTTAAGCAAACGAAAGACTTTTCAGTTGTCGTCTCAGCGTGGCCTTACAGAGGGGACACAGAAAAGATTACGGAAGAAAATTGAAGTTTGCACCTTTTGTCTGCTCTTGTTTCTGTTGCACTTTTCAGTGTTTTCTGCACTCTGAATGTATTTTTCTGTGGCAGCTCACTCTAATTTACTCAGGACAAATAAAGTTATCTTGAACTGTTATGTTGGCACAAATGGGCTTCCGTATGCTGCAGACAGTTTTGACTTTACAGGCTACACTGTACTTTTTGGCTGTTTAATCTATAACAACACATTAAATTTTTCAGGCTGATAAAATGTTTCCTAACTTTCAGATGCCTGTGGTGTTCAGTATTAAATGTCATAAAAGTACAATAGGCAGATACTTTAAAGCGGCTGGGTGTGAAACTGTACACCATGTACTGTATACATGCTGCAGCCTGACAGAGGTCACACGAGGCCTCAGCTGTCCGTGCGTCTATAAATCACTCAGGAAAAAAAAGATCCTTAAATTTCACCTCATCTTTCCAGAGAAAAACACGACGTGAGTTAAGGACAGGAACAAATCACCTCGCCTCATTTGACCCCGAGCACGCAGCCAGCTGTGCCATAGGTTGGAGCTGCTGAAATATGCGGCTCACGTGGCCTCTATCAGACCCTCTGCATATATTACATGAGGTTTCATTCACGGCGCTGGCGGGCGTCCAGGTTGTCCTCAGGAAACCTCACATCCTGCTGTTGACATAAGGCCGTTTATCGTGCCTTCTGGGCCGAGCCGGCGGTGTGGGGGTTTTTGCAGACGCAGATAAAATGGAACAAACAGACTTGATCCAGAGCTCCATTAAACAGCCGGCGGGTTTTTACTGCTGTGACAGCAGCTGTAACTCTGTCAAGATACACGGATCCTGTCATGTGTTTGGACGGGGCCGAGCGAGCGCCAGCGCGTCCTCGCACATGAAGCAGCAGTGAAGTGTGAAACCGTTCACACTCCACAAACACGTCTCTTTATAAGCCGCTGCAGCTTCTGAGCCGCTGAAATGTCGTTCACGTTGTTGCTGTTTTTATGTCCTCGCTGATAAAACAACAAACATGTTGTTTCAGGGCCGCTGCACTGATTTAAACAGGAAGTCAGAGGTGGAAAGAACATAAACTCTGAACTTAAAGGGACAGTTCTGTATTTTTCAAGCGGGGCTGTATTACATGA
>NW_024626173.1:0-1497 GCF_008729295.1 Plectropomus leopardus | reverse complement strand
CACACACACACACACACACACACACACACACACACACACACACACGTGAGCATCTTATAGGCTATTCCCTAATGGAACCAGATCCTCTCCAACATACATGCAACATCCCTCTCTCTCTCTAACACACATACTGGATATAAACACACACCTTCAAACCATCACACACACACTCACACACACACACAGTGCCTATTTCTCCTCTCTCTAATGGAGCTGGACCCCTGAGAATGACAACCCCGCTGCTACGCATCAGTGGCCATTACCCACAAGGCAGTGCGTCAGGGCCGTGGGGCCGGCCGGCCGCCCACTCTCTTCGCCTTTCACCCCACATCCGTCAAAAACAGGTACACGCTGCTCCCTGTGTTTCTCCACTATCTCTTTTTATCTCCCGCTCTTTGTGTGCTTTGTCTCTTTCTGCAGGGAACAAAGTCAAATTTAAGACTTTTTTTAGGACCTTGTTAAAGCCACCCAGCCAGGTAAGAAAGTACATTTTCTTCCAGAGGACATTTTCTTCCCTCTCAATCTGATTTTAAAGGAATTTGTTCCTCTCCGGGGGGATTTTTGTTGACCTATGAATTAATCGGCTTGTGTATTGGCTAGTAAACAGTCCATTTGTAGTCTGTCGCTGACATTTGTTTTATTTTAAATCACCATATACCATCACATAAACAGAGATATGTTCCTCTGCTCCGGGCTGAAAACACTGTTTGTTTTCTGCACAGAGCCCATTTCATTTTAACACCCGGAGCACACTGCACAGAATCTCACAGTCATAATTTATCATGAATTATCTCTGGTGGCCTACAGGGGACAGTGGCTGCATTCAGGAGAAAAGGGCAGAATACAAAAAAAGGATTTGCCTGAATTTCTGTCCCTTTTTTTTTCACTCTGGCAGGCAGTGTGTGAAATGTAATGTGTAATTTCTGCCTCAGGCCTTGTTAACCTCCGACCCTGAGTGAATCTGTGGCTGATTCCTCAGATTACAGCTAACTGTGAGGAAGCCTGAGAACCAGTTTCCTTCCACAAAATATACAAAAACATTTACTTGGAGAAACAAATCTAACAAGTGCCTTCACAATGAAAATAAACAAAACATCTCTTAAATGATAATCAAGTGTGGTTATATACGGGGTTAAGGGTTAGATAGGGTTTCAATGACAATAAACTCATAAACACAACAACAGAATAAAGCCCGCAGGAGTGAGGTTATTGTAAGGCAAGCAAAAACTTTTGCATGAATAGCATTAAGATGCAGGTAACCTAGTGGAAAGGTTTTCTTTAACTCTTTGAAATCTGAGAAAATTGACCTGATTTCTTTCAGAAACATAGGAAGGAGGCAGAATGCAGCTTCAAAAGAAATGGCCCCAAAAATGAGCATTAAATTGGGAAAAAGTTACAAGAAAATTACTAAAATAAGCACACAAAAAAAAGTAAAAACAAAGAAACCAAAAGACAAGAAAATTACCAAAAAAAAAAATCTTTAGCAATTATAGCAAT
>NW_024626172.1:0-3163 GCF_008729295.1 Plectropomus leopardus | reverse complement strand
TGTGTGTGTGTGTGTGTGTGTGTGTGTGTGTGTGTGTGTGTGTGTGTTAGTCAGTTAGAGGTCCTGTGGTCATTGTGACTTCAAAGCTGAAACCAGAGTCTCTCCACAGTCTGCAGTGTCCCTATAAATTACACTAACCATACTGCAGGGGAATCACACATACACATATACACAGCCACAACAGAAAGAGATAAAATGAGTGAAATATTAAAAAAAGAAATATCACAGAAAAAAAATATTGACAGGTACAAGAGAGAAGATGTGGAAAGAAACTGAATGTGACAGGGCAAGAGTGTCAAAGCGGGAATAAACATGAGATTTTGGCAGAGATAGATTTGTAAGAGTTGAGTAACAGCATAGAAGGGCAAGTCTTTCATTGAATTGGCTATAGAATAAACAGGGTGTTGCCAGCCAGGGTCTAAGTGAATTTATTTTTCTAACTTGATTCTCTCTCCTGTTATATATGCAACTATGCAGTTGAATCAGGTTATTTCCCTTGTGTACTGTTACCAAAGACTGTCTGTATGTCTGCACTGGGTTTTGTTTTGTTTTTCCTTCAATTTTGTTTTGTTTGATTTTTTTCATTCATCTCTTTCACAACAACGCCCTACTTCATACTCCATGTATGGTGATAAGACCGGGAGCTGTCATCACATGCTGTCTTTGCACATCTCTGCTGCTCATTAAAACAACAAGCATGAACACTATACAGATAAGAAAATTCATTAATCCGCAACATATTTACATTTGGGCTCATATTATTCCTCCCAAAGCATCTCAGTTTACACTGGATCAAATAAAGTCAGAATCTGTCAGATCTCAAATTGTCAGAGGTCAAAAATCTCTAGTTGTAAAGCTCTGACACTTACAAGATAACCTTGGTGACCTTTGCCCTGAGAGCTCTGATTGACGTGTCCACTGTTGTGGAAGTGGAATAACACTTGTTGAACAAAACATCAGCCGCTCTGACATCCTGTAGTTGTTACCAACAACCATTTAATGGATTTTCCAAACAACATGTAGGCCATCAGATAAGTCTTTTCCCCACAATCCTGCTTGAAAGGACATATTGACAGTGTAGCATCGTTTTTTTGAGTCCTTTTCATTGTTTTTTTTTGTTTGTTTTTTTTTAGATGAAAGCTGTGCTTGTTTTTGTAGTGTGTGTAGATAAGACAACGGTTGGTGTGTGTGTAAGGCATATGGCTATGGACACAGAAGGTAGTCATTTGTGTAATTGGTGACCAGATCTTGAGAGTAAATCCAGTGTGGTGAGCATTTTCTAGGAAACAGACGTACAGTTTCTTCTTTCAAAATCTGAATAATTTGCTCCTTTTTTCACAGAGTTGTCCCCTAGGGTCTTGGTCAGTATGCTCATAATACCACATTTTGGAAGAATTAACACCGCAGCACGTGCCTCTGAATAAGCCCGTAGCATATTCTAGCATTTCTGTTGGTTGATATAAATAATATCAGCTTGTCAAAAAGGGATTTTGAGGGAGAAAATTGGATCAATAAACTGAAGAACCAATGTATCCACGTTACAGGTCCCATTTTGTGCTCATTTTTAGATTCATATTTGTATTTTGGGTTTCTACAAGAACATGTTTACATGCTTTTAATGTTCAAAAGACATATCTTTTTCTCATACTGTCTGCCTGAATATACCTGTATTCACCTTCTGTCTGAAACACTCCATTTTAATGCCTGTCTCTTTAAGGCCCCCTGTCTGTTCTGATTGGTCAGTGTTTTGGGGTCTTCCTCATCTGCACTCTGTGTCTTTGCGCCATCATTGCAGCTGCGGGAATGACTGCAGCAGCACTGTAGTGACACAAGATCTATATAAAAGTATAGTTATGACATCACAACCTCAAGGAAGTCCTAACAGTCCATTTAGAGGCCCAATTTAAGAACGTGGACTGTGTGCATTTTTCTGTGGATTGAGCATGTTGATACTAAATAGCATCAGTACCTGCTTAATTTTTCAAAAAGACATTAAAATCTGATTTATGACAATATTGGACCTTTAGGCTTTTTAAGCTGGACTAATATTCAGTGCATTTCTAGGAATGCAACTGTGTATTTGAGTTTGTATTTCTGACATCTCGGCAGCCAGCCTACATTGCTGACAACAACTTGACTGTGGAGATTTGGCTCGGTGTTCCGTCCGTTATTTAAATTACCATGAAGGACTTGACCTGGGATTTTGTTTGGACAAACTCTTGTGCAGACTGACAGACCTCCAGCTGTTGCTGTGGCTCGAACATGCACTTTTTAGAGTTGATTGTCTCTAACGTGGAGTTTTAAGGGGCTGATTTTCTTCGCACAATGCCTGAGAACCACAGCAGTCAGCACAGCATCACAATGGGTGGTAGATCCACATCCTCCCTTCGGCCATTAAAACAAATAGCTCTTTATCCAAGAATGTCCCTGTGTGTTTGTGTGTGTGTGTGAGAGAGAGAGAAAGTGTCTGCAGGGGAGACTGTGCGTCTGAGTAAGAGCAGACATGCATGTGTTTACCCATTTCTTACCTGATGATGTGGGTGCACACATTTTTACGTAAATCTTGTCATGTCTGCTAACATTTGTTTGAGTGTATGTCTGATTTACTAGCTGATTTACTAGCTGACATATCAAGTAACGTGGTTACATACTAAAATGACAAAAAAGCAAACACATGCTTTAGCCATGTTTGTGATGTGTTTCTGGGGTCGGAAATGTTGGTTGCTTCACCAGTTTGGTCAAGACTGAAACGTCTTAACAAAGACAGATTGCCATCAAATTTTGTACAGACATCCATGATCCCCTGTCAATAAATCTAATTGGCTTTGAGTGAGCAATTATGCTCAGTATATTTGCTTTTCTAAGGAATGCCAGTGTGTAATTATTACTATGTGTATATTTGTATATTTCTGTGTCCTGGCTTTGAAAACAAATCTCTCTCTGGAACAATAAATCTATTCTAAGCATAGTCCGGATAAAAAGGAGCCACATTGAACAACTTTTATATTCTAATTTGCAATCACTGCTCAACAAAAGATATTTAATTACTACTTGTAGAAAATATTTTGTTCATCAATAATTATAATTACTTTTATGTTACTCTTCAGCATTAATAATAATAAAAGGTACTCAAAGACACTTTATAATTTTATTATATATATAA
>NW_024626171.1:0-1435 GCF_008729295.1 Plectropomus leopardus | reverse complement strand
ATTCTGATTGAGGTGTGGTCCTTGCTAGTGAATTGTGGGATATTTTTTCATGCAATACTGCCAGTGGTCACCAAGAAAAACTGGCTACAGGGCTGAGCAGCTTTCCCGAGAGGTCTGCGTGTTTGCAGGCACCTGTTATAGAGAAAAAGCTAAAATAAAAATTTTAAAAATTGCATAAAAAAAAACAAAAATAGAAAGATAAATGAAAAGAAAAGCATGTTGCAGTACTTGCTTAGAACCAAACAGCAGACACACACAGTTCGAGATCACCTGCGAGTTTGGTGTCTAGCAGCTAAAGAACCTTTTTCCTCAGGAATATTGGACTTACATCATCCAGGTGGCCAGAAACACAACCCCGAATGAACAATAATGTTGCTGCGTATCTTCTAGATGTGTAAGAAACTACAGACATCAGAATAATCTCACTTTTCTCACCTAATGTTGCTCTTGATTCCACACAGGTGAAAGAGGATTGGAAGTACGTCGCTATGGTGATTGACCGCATCTTCCTGTGGATGTTCATTATTGTGTGCCTGCTCGGGACCATCGGCCTCTTCCTTCCCCCCTGGCTAGCCGGCATGATCTAGCTCTTGTGAGAAGGTGTGAAAAATTCATAACCACCTCTAGTTAGTGAAGTTTGACACTCAAAATGTAGCTGAACTCTATTTCAAGCCTGGGTCAGTGGCCTCACGAGGCCGCAAACGCTCTTCACACAACACCAAACCAGAAGTTTGCTTATTTTAGATCCTTTTAATGAGTGGAGGCAAAAATCAAAAGGCCATTTTAGGATGTTTCAGACGCAGCTCATCATGTTTTCAGCCTCAGGTGTACTTCCTCAGCCTCACCTGTAAGGTTACTAACATAAGCATGTTAAAAAGCCTACCGTCGGCAATTATTAACATGCTAATGTTCAGCACGACCCGTGATTTTGCATGTTAGCATACTAATGTTAGTGTGTTAACTTGCCAATGTTTGGGACATTGTCTCTTTAGCATGTTCGGGTGACATGTATGGAGTCGGATCACTGTTGATATTAATTAATGCACACAGAAGGATTTACAAATGTTTTTTGTGATTTATACATAAACAGCTCTGGACAAATATAGTTGTATTTAATTGTAAAAATAATCACATAAAAAAACAGGTTCACAACTGTGTTTCTGATGCACACACACATTCCTCATTTTAAGTAAATGTAAACTTGAATCCATGAATATATGTAATTAAAACTGCATTTACAAACTGCTTGTCACGTGTGAACTTCGCTGTACTCTTATGCATTTTCAACAC
The DNA here is from genome assembly GCF_008729295.1 of Plectropomus leopardus. Lineage (NCBI taxonomy): Eukaryota > Metazoa > Chordata > Actinopteri > Perciformes > Serranidae > Plectropomus > Plectropomus leopardus. Next base: position 145 of record NW_024626171.1, on the reverse strand, counting down.
AACCTAGCTAGTGTGAAGTTTGCACGTGAGTAACAGATTTTCATGCAAATAGTCTGTATATTAATGTACCAACAGCCAAATTTGAGGAAAAATGCAAATACTTTTCAGTAAATACTTTTCATTTTTAACCTTTTTTATACAAACA
>NW_024626170.1:0-4842 GCF_008729295.1 Plectropomus leopardus | reverse complement strand
TTAATTATTGTTATATCATTATTGAGGGTTGTAACTTATGTTTGCATTGACTAACAGCCCTCTAAATTAGTATATTTTCTTTAATTTTACAATTTTGTTCCAATCGCATCCATAGGATTATAGTATCTGTTTGCATTGACAAACAACCTTCCAGAACAGTATATTTTATTTTTGATTGCAATTTTTTTTCTTATAATATTCATATCAAGGGTCTTAATTTCTGTTTGCATTGACTAACACCCTTCTGAATCAGTATATTTTATTTATATTACTGTTTAATTTCTATAATATCCATATGAAAAGTTGTTGTGTGTTTGCATTGACTAACAAGCTTCCAAACCCGTATGCTTTCCTTAATTTTATTATTTTTATCCCTGTAATATACATATGAAGAGTTGTAATTTGTATTTGCATTAACTAGCACCCCTTCAAAACAGTATGTTTTCTTAAATGTTATTATTTTATTCCTATGATATGCATATGAAGGGATGTAGTTTGCATTTGCAGTGACTAACACCCTACCATAATGTGTTTCAATTGCAGCTGTTTTACCTTTAAATGTATGCATGCCAGAGCAGGACGATGTCACAGAGCTGTTTACAGTCAGTTCTTTGGGTGACACATGGACTAATCTGATCTTAGTAGACCAAAAGGGGCAGCCTGTACCCAAACCCGTCCCCAGCGAGACCTGGACTTTGCGCATCGATGGACATCTACGTGCAACTTACGTGTGGACAAGGACAGCACGCCGGGAGTGTGCAACGTGAGGAAAAGCAAGCAGAAATCCAACACGGCTTTCATTTTCCCCCAGTTTCAATGTCTTGATCCCTCGTCCTCGTGTTGTTGTGATGTCGCCGTTTCTCCTCCTCGATCCTGGATAGAAATTACGCACAGTTGTGGAAAGAGGAAAAACAGCACGGGGTTCAAAAAGCTCCGGATTTTATAAACAAGACAACTCTCAGGAGCGCACTAGAAAAAGTGTGACCCGGTGGAAAAAGTCCCCCTGTGAGAAGCCATAAGGCAACACGTCCTCAGGAAAGGCTGAACGAGTGAGTATACCGCGTCCTGTTTGCAGTCTTTTCCCTTCTTAATGCTTCCTGCAGCTAAATCATACACAAGTTCATACTTTCTAAGCCCCTCCTCTCTCTCTTCCCACACAGTCGCCAGTCATTTCCCCCTCTTTCCGTCCTTTCCCTGCTCCTTTTTTTCAACCTCTCCCTCTTCAGTGATGGGTAGGGGAGTCAGAGCCATTCACTTTCACTGAATCACTGTCTGTTTCTTTCCATGCCTCAGGTCTCTGCTTTACTGTTTTCCACCATAGGAGGCTGTTGAGTCACTGAGTTACCGGAAAGGAAATCCTAAAGTGTCTTTATCTCTTTTTCTTTAAATTTCTTTGTTTATGTAGAAAGTGACACACAGACCCCTTTTTTCACAAACAAAATCCTCTTTGTACCCACTTGAATTATGATGTTTTCTCTTTGAATTGTCAGTTTTGACTCAGACAGAATATGCACTGACAAAACTGTATAATGTGTTGACTAACAAGGATAAGCTACTGTCGCCTTAACATCCCATAATTGTCAATTTATCTTAAGGTTCTCTTTTTGTCAACACAAAGAATCAAATGACCCCAGATGTCACTTTCTTTTCCCTGTGAGGACAACAGTTGCATTTGTAAACAAATGAAATAATTACCAGTGCCTGCTGAGATCTTTTTTGACCTTTTGATTTTAACAATTCACTTAACGTTTAAGTTGGATTCAGTTAACTAGAGCATGATTTACAAAGGTTCAAGCAAGACACTTTTACTTTTTAAAAATGAAATAACACATTCCTAGTCCCATAGGTGAAATACATTAAATTTTATGAACATAACTCAATATCACAAATCACATATGTGCCTCAAGGGGCTTTGGAATATGTAGTTTATGACACCTTCTGTCCTTTTCGACACTTGCATTGGAAAAATTGAAGAAACCACAGGAGAGCACCAGGGGAGGAATCGCTCTCACAGCCAGACATGCTGTCAAATGCAAAGGAGAATCCATTAGCAATAAAAATGCATTCTTGCTGTATTTAATGCACTCTGGAGTTGCTGCTATGGTTTTCCTTTGGTCTGGAATCACCAATGACCTAGTATTGTTGCTTCTGGTGGCTAAAGTTTGTTCTTTGAGACATTTGTCGACTTGTGCTACAAATTATACTACTGTTAGTATTTAGCTTGGTTCTGCACTTGTGAATTTTTGTGTTTAACTATGTCTGGTCCAGACAAACTTCAGGTAGACGTCATCATACAAGTGTTGCACAAAGATATTTAGCTCTGGATAATCCTGAGTTTGACTAATTTACTATTAATTCTGGAGAAATTAAGAGTTTTTTCAAACAAACATGTCAGTCCACAACATTGTTACCAAATCACAAATTTTGAGACACTTTCTTATGTTTTTTTTTTTTTTTTCTGTGATCAGCAGCTATATAGCTTCTTGTGTTGGTTGGTCAGTCAGTCCACAAAAATTTCCCCACCATTTGGTGGCCACAGTTTTCGCCACAGGAAGTTAATTTGGTATGAAGGTTGAGAGTGTGTGTCTGTAGCCGCATTAACACTGCCTTTTTAAGGCGGGAATATCACGCCATTATGCCGCCTCGCCGTTCCTTCCTGTCGTAACTCAAGAATCATTTGTCATAAAGCCTTGTAGGAAGTTGATGTAGTAATGAGCGGCGTCATCAGACAGTCAAGTGTTTGTGAGATTTTGTGTGTGTGTGTGTGTGTGTGTGTGTGTGTGTGAATGCATGAATGTGTGCTTGCATGCGGGTACATGGTTGCAGCTATTGCAAATTTGCACTTGTGTTGTCATTTGGTTGCTGCTGGTCAGCAGGTGTCACTGACTGTTACCATGGAAACATGGCTCTTAGTTTAGCCCCAGGGTTGGGTGGCCAACTTTTTAGGCTTAAATTATTTAGTCTTTTTTCTGTGAAGCAAAAAAGGAGAAAAAAAGAGCAAAATTCAGACTGTCCTAACAACAAACCAGTTTAAAACATCTTTGCGAAACCAACCTTTTAACACAATGTTTCAACAAAAGTTACTCTATCATCAAACTGGAAACTGGCTTTAGAGAAAGTTCACCTCTTTTACTGTAATATTTGTTAATTGCCCTTTGATTTATTCTCTGAGGATCTTTGTTAACAAAAAAACCTAAACTTGTTACCCTTTCTTTGCATGGTTGCCTTAACGTAAACAATGATGTCACACTTTCTGTCCTATTGTTGTGAAAATGTCAGTGCTGCTGAACAGACGCTGACTAAGCCTGAGTCAAAACATGAAACCCCAAAACACCCTTGTATTCTCTTTATTTCATGTTTATTAAACATGACCTTCACGTCTGGATGACCTTCAAATATGTAAACAAGAATCCCATTCAGACACAAATAGATTATCCAAGCTGAGAAACACTGAGTGAGATTAACCCTTAGGGCGCGCTTTAATATTACACACACTTGTATCGCACTGCACACCAAATGACCTTTCAAAATTAAGCTTTAAATAATATTATACATTAATGTTATTTTCTACTTTCACTGAGTTAATTTTTAACCAACATTAGTCCTAATCATAAATATCAACTGTTCATTAATTTTCAGAATTTCAACCATTTAAATGGCAGGTTTGTTATGATGCCACTGTGTTTTTATATGAAAAACAAACAAACACAAAAACAAAGGACACTGAAAGCAACTACATGAAATTCATCCATTAGTATGTACTTTTCCAGTTATGAAAGTCATTTTGACTTTCATACAAAATAATACCTGTTTGAAACACTGTGGGGAAACATGCAAATATATGCCCAAATTATTAGGACATTATTTCCTTAAAAATCAAGTCGTAAATGCAGCATTCAAAATGTTATGTGTAGTGTAAGTTTTTCAAGGATCCAAGGCGTACATAAGTGCTTTTTGTCTGAAGTCTCTAGATTGATTAAAAAAATAGACAAGACTTCCTGTCTGAGGATTGATATGAGACAACAACATTTTCCTCAGAAATATGAAAGAGCAGATAACGTGTCAGCCAATCAGCAGTGAGCATCCAGTGATGCTTAAGATAGTATCGTGCAAAGGAAGAAGGCATGAAGGGCAACTTTTTCCCACCAAGGAAGCTCTTTTTTCTCTAAAGAAGAGTTGCCCTTAGGCACGGCTCTGGCATCAGCTGAGTGGAGGCCAGTCAGCACCTCAGAGGGTGTCCTTTGACAGAGGAAATCTGTACCTACAGCGTCTTCAACAGACTCTGGAGACGAGCGCAGAGCACAGCAGCGAGAGGAAATACAGTCACACCAGGTCACATTTGGATTGAGAAATCCACATTTGGGCCCCAGAGTGTGTCTGGAGAACAGAACTCTCTTCATGTCCATCACCCATTTGGGCGCTGTGACTAATATTTGACTAATGGTGGCCGAACGCGCACACAGATTAGTCCTGGTCGTCGTCCTACAGTTGGACCGGCGGTGAGTCAGCAAGAGTCCAGGCAGAGTCTGAGCCTAACAGCCATGATGACCTTTGGGTCCTGGCCTACAATGTCCCCCTTTCTCCTCACTCAGAGGGGACTCTTGTTCGAGGGGCAGTTCCCGCTCGTGCCCTGGCAGTTAGCGTCCAGGAAATGTGAAAAGAATTTCGTGATACTGTTGTGGCTGCTGTGTCACGTTCCGGTCATCCGGTCACAGTGTCGTACTTAGAATAGTTGATTTATGACAGACAGACGTCACCGTCTTCGGTCTTCGCCCTGTCTGTGAAAATGTTGTGTCACTGTCTCAGCTTGTTGCTGTTGTACATTTTTATGCGACCCCCCCC
>NW_024626169.1:0-3589 GCF_008729295.1 Plectropomus leopardus | reverse complement strand
GGGGACTGGAGGAAAGAAAGCAGGGAAGGAGGAGGAAAAGAGGTGAAGGAGTATGGGAGAAAAGAAACTCAAGAGAGCGGACAGAGTGAAAATGAAAGGGAGAAAGAGAGAGAGTGTGAGCTAAAGGTGAGAAAGTGGATGAAATAAAGAAAGGAAAGACAGTAATAAAGGGTAAATTATGAAATGAAAATGGGAGAAGATGACGGTAACAAGGGATATACAGAGGGAAGAAATGAGGGAAGCAAAGAGGGAGAGTAATGAAAATGGAGGGAGTATGAAGGGAGTAATGGAAAACAAAAGGGAATGCAGATGATGGAGAGATGCAGGAAGATCCAAAGGGAGAAATGGAGATATAAAGAGGAAGAGATGGAGGGAGAGATAAAGGGAAGAGGAGGGGAGGATAAGGGGAGGTGGAGATGGAGGTAAAGACAGACGGAGAGAAGGAGGAAGACGAGGGAGAATTGCAGTATTTTTATCATTCTGAGTGAGTGGGCTCCATAAAAGTAGGTTACTGTCAGCAGACAAGGAGCGGCTCAGACACACACACACACACACACACACACACACACACACACACACACACACACACACACACACACACACACAGCTACATGCACATCTCTATTTTAGTTCTGCTGAAGCAGCTGCAGTATGTGTCTGCATATGCCTGTGTGCGTGTTTGTGTGTGTTTGTGTGTGTGTGTGTGTGTGTGTGTGTGTGTGTGTGTGTGTGTGTGAGCAGAGAGAGCCTGGAGCATGCTCAGTGAGCCACCAGCTAAACTGTTGGTTCCAGCATCAAAATACCAAGTGCATTGTCCCCCTCAACACACAGTTTTTTGTCGAGCCACAAGCACCACACAGCTTTACAGACGTTCATAACAAAATTACCAGATGACACCGCGTTCTGCGTTTGCGCGGCGATAGAGGAGACGGAGAGAAAGATGATGTGCTGCTGCCGCTGCGCCGCTCTGAGCCGCTGACGGTTTACTCTGAGTTGCAAAAAGAGTCTGAAAAGTCCAGAGCTGTTTTCAGGATACCCGACTCTGATTCCATCAAACTTAAGTTGCTCCTGACTGGTAGCAATTTCGCTTTCAGCCGTGCTCGTTGTTGCCGTGCAGAACGGTATGACGCGGTGTCGTTGAAGACGTTATGTCAAGAAATAGAAATATTGAGTTTATCGCGGTATGAATTTTTCTAATCATATTAAAAATGATTACTACGCCACAGTAAATGAGCAGCTCAGTATTCAGCTGTAACCCCCTTCAGTGTTGTTGATATGTTACAACATTACACGGATGTAGCGAGTCCTGTTCTGCAGGTCCTATATGTTAGCGAACATGCAAATGTAGCATGGTGGTACATTATGGCTTAGTTGCTGCTGAGCAGAGTTTCACAGAGGAATTACAGTGTTATAAAAAACAGACTGACACATGATGTCGTGTATGAGTCCTTATTGTTGGCATTTAGCTGTCGGGTCTGAGCTTATTCTGGCTTTGTTGCATTCTGGTTTATGGAGGCTCCTGCAGGTGTCTTTTCTGTAACCAGTCACCCAATATGTTTAACTACTGAAATAAGCACTTGCTCATCTTTTTTTGTGACACTGACATTAAAAAAATGATTGTTTTTCTCTGCTCAGTGAGATTTTAGCAGGTTGGCAAAATCCACATTATATCCTCATATGTGAAGACTGTGGGCTACTGTCAGTGGAGCTGCAGTTAGAGGAATCAGCATCCAACACAGCAAAATACACACACACAGGTACATACAGTACTCATGTGCACACACACACACACACACACACACACACACACACACACACACACACACACACACACACACACAGGTCTGATGTGTGAAGAGGTGGGCTAACTAACATCCCACAGCGTCCTGCTAGCTCAGCAGCCGTAAAACTGTCAAGAGAACTGATGACCGACTATTCTGTCTTCTCTCTAACACACACACACACACACACACACACACACACACACACACACACAATGTTCACCTTAACCATAAATCTCTAAACATCCCCACCTCCCCTGCCACTTGCTAAACGCACACACGCGCACACACACAAAGGTGCACTTAACACATGCTCGCACGTTTCACGTCAACTCTGCAGATGATGCACGCTCGGAGGGCAGAGGTGTTGCATAAAAATCTTAAATCTGAGAGAAACCCACAATTTGCGACAAGGGTTTCAGATTCAAAAGTATTAGAAGTGCTGTACAGAGAACTTGCATCCAGTGCCAACACTCAGTGCAAAATGAGAGAGGGAAATTTAGGATTGTGGATGGGCACAGAACATTTTCCTTGAAGGCCTCAGGTTTGTGTCCATACCAGCTTTTCATGTTGTTGATGATGTTACTGTCTTTGTCATAATAGTAGGGCTGTATCACATGATGCATACATTTATTATGTATTTATATTATTTGTTAAGAGAATGTCATATATGGATTTCGTTTGTTATTATGTCGTTGTGCTGTTTTTTTATTTGACCTTTTTATATTGCCCTGATATTTATGTGTTGTGATATCGACAACAGTTATTAGTTGATCTGCAAGTTGTGTCCAAAATGAATAAAAACAATTGGTCAAAAAAGCAAACAAAAAATATAGTAGGCGATGAGCAACTTCACAGAAAAACATTAGCAACAAATTTGTTGAAAGTTACAAGAAAATTGCCTGAAAAATAGTTAAAAAGATAAAACAAAAACAAACGAGGAAACTGCCTGAAAAAAATACTAGAAATTAAAAAATTCTAAATATTCTACAGCACATTTTAAATACATAATTCCAATTATCATAAATATAATTTCTGCCAATTCTCTCCAATTTTATTTAATTTTTTGGCAATGATTTTCTAATATTCTCTCTCTCCATCTCTCTTTTTAAACAATTTTCCAGGCCGTTTTCTCGTCACCTTTTACCAGTTTGCTCATTGCCATTTCTCTCCATGTTTCTGAAGAGAATTCAAAGGTTTAAATACTGTGAAAGGAGTCTGAATGCAGCACAAAAAAAGCTGATGTCGATTCATGATGTCAGTCAGCAGTGAGGACGGGATGCTCTTAGCTCAGCTTTGGCTGATAAAAGTGTATTTCTCCAGAACAATCCTTCCTTTCAGCACTTTTACTGGATCCAAATTCTATCCGACTACACATGTAAACCTGCGGCTTGTCGGAGGATCCACGTGTGTGTGTGTGTGGTGCTCGGATCAATAAGATCCGGTTACACTCAGCTGTCTGAGGCAGACGGAGGTTACGCAACATGGATACATGTTACTAGTACTACTACTACTGCTGTTACTAGTTTGATTTCACACATTCTCACTCACTTTCTTGTTTGCGGCTTTGTTGAATCACACATCTCGAGATTCCTCTTCCCTCTTTCCCTTGCTTCCTTTGCTCTGCACATCTTTCGCTCCTTAAATAAATGTGACTTGTTACAATATGTCAATAGCTTATATCCTGTATATTGTACTGCCTGCATCTTTGAGCGGCCGTATAGATAATGAGTGCACACATGCTCGCGTTTGTGTGTGTGTGTGCGCGCGCATGCGAGGTGATTGGCTGATAAATGATGAATGCCCAG
>NW_024626168.1:0-3791 GCF_008729295.1 Plectropomus leopardus | reverse complement strand
TTGGGGAGTTTTTCCTCGGGTGATGTGAGGGTCTGAGGGCAGAGGGATGTCGTACACTGTAAAGCCCTCTGAGGCAAACCATGTTTTGTGATAATGGGCTCTATAAATAAAACTGACTTGAACTGACTTGACTTGACGGTTATTGTTTACAAATATAACAGAGACGATCAGTGACTGTTATTGTTTACAAATAGCTGCTGACATGTATGTTACATGTCACACTAGAGGTCCACTCTGTTGTGTTAAACCTCTTTAGTTTCCGTGGTGACAGCATGCTGTCTAAAATCACACACACGATAACACCATCTGATTGGTTCTGTGAAGACATCAGAGAGACTCTGTGGTGGACAGGGTTAGAGAGACAAAGAGACAGACAGACGGACTCACCCTGCAGTCTGCGTGTCAGCCGTGTGGTTTCCTGATTGGATCTTTCCTGGCGTCAGACTGACGTCTGTGGCACCGATGGAGGCTCCTTGCAGACCGCCAGAACACAGATCTGAGACCAGCTGCAGGCCGCTCAGGTGCTGTGGTCTGCACACGCACGTGCGCGCGCGCACGCACACACACACACACACACACACACACACACACACACACACACACACGTTTATACATCAGTGTGTAAACAGTGAACATGGGATTCTCTGTTCAGAAAAAGTGAGATTTTAAAGTTTCCTAAATAAACTCATCAGCGAGGAGACAAGATTTTTAAAAAAAAAACACGATGGTTAACCCACAAACTAGACCACACCAGACCGGACCGGACCGGACCAGACCAAACTAGACCAGAAAATACAAGACATACATGACGACACATGACGACACATGCCCACATGACGGACAGCGTGCAGCATCATGGGATCGCGTGACTTGGACACCGGTTTGAGGACACCGATCCTTCACACTAATCAATAAACTTAGCTGATGAACAGAATTGATTCGGAGCTGCTGGATGACAGAAAAGAGCGTGACTTGAACCTTCAGCTTATATTTCTGCTAAAATCAGTGAATTAAAGCAGTCGCGTGAGCGGGACGGACGCCGAAGAGGAACCAGCCAATTGTCGGAAGACAATCAGTCGCGTTTCATCAGTTATGTTCGTCCGTCACGAAGAGCAAACTCTTATTTTCGGACATTTGTTCGTGGAGGCTCTTTTCTCTGTGAAAGCTACAAATCTGATGCAAGTTTTCCAGAAGCAGCAGAAACCAGAGTCAGCAGAGCAACGACAACCGAAGCACACGAACTCCAAATCCACCGACGTCAGAGAGCTCCGATTCAGCTGAGTCATCCGGGCCTCCGATGATTCATGGTTAGCCCCAGATCTTCATCCATCTATCTATCTATCCATCCATTTCTCTTTATCTATCTATCTATCTATCTATCTATCTATCTATCTATCTATCTATCTATCTATCTATCCATTTCAAAAAGCTGCCGGTGGTCGTCACTAGAGAAAATGACTAAACTGAAGATGTGGTTTGACACAAATAAATGATCACTAACCTTAAATAAAACAAAAATAATGTTATTTGGGAATTGCAGGATTAACGTTCAGGTACAAATACAGATAGATGGGGTGCAGATAGAAAGGGTTAAGGAAAATAAAAAACCAGTTGGAGAACACACATCAAACATATACAGACCAAACGATCAAGAACATTTCAGTTTTAAACAAGCAAAACGTGTTCTGGATGATAAATCGCTCCTTTATGTTCCCGTCTTCCTCACTTCAGACACTGCGTAGATCTTTGTCAAAAACTGCACGAGTTCAATCAATTCACTGACTATTCTTCAAAAAAGGGTAGTAACGATGTTGCTGATCTGGATCACTCTCACTCAGTCTTCTTGCAGTCAGAATTATTAAACTTACAGACGAAACTGAAAAAAGTGAAATTCCAAACAGCACAAATCTAAAAAAATCAGCTTCTCCCACAAAATATAGAAATGGAGGGATGCAGAGGAGGCTGTGGTCTGCACCACAGCAGGTCTGCGCCCCTTTCTGTTTTTAAAGAAAGCATGACCTCCTTTCTTTTAAAACTGTTGGTGATTTTGGTTTTTTTAGGCGATTTTAAATCAATCACTTCCGCCTTTTTCCTTTATTTTTATTTGTTTTTTTATTTAAAAAAAAAAAACACGCTTCATATTTTCAAAGAAACAAATACTGAAAAAATCACCATTTTTTTGGAGAAAAAAAAGAAGTCGCTAAACCCGGTCCGGGTCCCGGGACCCGGAGCCCGGGACCCGGTGTGGCCCTGCTGTCGGTAAGTCGTCTGTTAGCGGCACACTGAACTTTAATGAATAGGCTAACGTTAGCCTGCTAGCTGCTAACTCACCTGAGCCCCGGTGAGCTCCGGCCCGCGCGGATTTTGGTGATTTTGATGGCGGTCCCGGTGATGCAGCTGAGCGCCGCTGACACCCTCAGGATCTGTCCGCCCTGCGGAGAACCGACACCGGCAAACACATCAGACACCGGCCGCTAGCCTCCGGTTAGCATGTTAGCATGGTCCGGTGAATAAAGACTCACTCCCTCCAGCAGGCTGCCGTCGATCTCCGCCGCCGCAGAGTCCATCCTCACCGGCCGCACAGCTGCTCCTCCTCCCGGTCTCTGGGTCTGAACGCTCCGGACAAACGCCGACAAACACCGGACTCTCACACCGGGCACCGGCAACTCTTCTGTTTAGACTCTACTTCTTCTGCGGCTGCTGCAACTTCTCCGGGTCACCCAAAAACTACACGCACTTCCGGCGGCTTTCAAAATAAAAGACTGGGGACTCTTCTTTCGTCAGGGAGGGGAGGGGCTGGACATTTTTCTATAACAGCAACAACAACAACAACAACAACAATAACATGAAGAAAACAAAACACAACACTGATGAGTTTAAACAAAAAGTAATCTCCAATCTTTTTTAAAGACCAAAAACTCGCCTAAACTGTAAAGAAAACACGCCTTCTAAACCCAACTTGGGTTTGATGTGTATATTTTATTTAAATCCACCATCCGAAAAGAAAAGCATCCAAAATATACCAACAAAAAAAATCAAAAATCAAGATGTTAATTTCCATATTTTATATTCAGTTAATTATAACAAAAATGGAGGATGATTTTAGAGCTCTATTTTTGTGTGTGAAGAATTCAGCTCAGGATCACATTAATACCAAGTTCATCGTTTTTTAGTAGTTCCAAAATAACATTTACTTCGGAGATAGGTGGGAAAGGTGAGACTTTTTTGTGTTATCCATTTCAGTCATGCTACATGAGAAAAACACGCTCTGTAGGTTCAGTGTGGTTTGAACGAGCACGCGCGTTATCATCAGTGTTCAAACAGCTTCAGTTACTCTTTACAGGGAGAGACGTTATTCATCATTTTGAAATGTGTTTCTTTTGTTTTTGGGGGTACCGGAAATCTTAGAGTTTTCATCACATCTGTGCAAAATTTCATTTTTGTTGTTTATAGCAGGAAATAATTGTTCAGGGAGACACTTTCTTATAACGCGGTTGTTTTGGACTGAAAGTGGAGCCAGACGAGGCTGCAGTACAGACTGATGTTTCACAATGTTCCCTGTGACAAATACAAGCTCTTTTGGGAGTGCTTTTTGTACTTTCATAAAATCTGGGTTTCAGGGGTTAAAGCCGTGTTTAGCACAGAACTGTTCATGATCTAAAAAATCTCCATTGTCGTCCATGAAGTCAGTGACAGAACAGAGAATAATCATTTGTTCCTGTATTATATATATCTGCTATTCCAGATTATCGTAGAGTGTGGTGAGAAGTTTTGTACATATAACATCCTCC
>NW_024626167.1:0-3449 GCF_008729295.1 Plectropomus leopardus | reverse complement strand
ACGATACGATACGATACGATACGATACGATACGATACGATACGATACAGTACGATACGATACGATACGATACGATACAAAAGATACAATTTGATACAATATGGTCAATAAGGTGCGATGCAATGTGATAAGGTACAACTTTATTTTCAGTTTACATTGGCATTCATTTTTTATCCTCAGACAGCTCCACTGAAGAAGTTTACACACAAATTAGACATAAAATTACGCAAACAACAGACACCCGTAAAAAAATGCCAAAGGATGTGACTCACAATAATGTGGCAGAGCATTGTCATAGAAGCTGATGTAACACTTCTGTGACTTGTGACTTCCTCAGAAGGTCAAAAAGTTGAGAAGCTGAAACCAACAAATCTTTGATCATTTGTATGCAGTGCAGTCTGTGCTGCAGAGCTGACCCTGTAGGTAAAAACTTGGCCACTTTATGAGAGATGGAGGAAATATATGCCAATGTTGTATCTGACAAGTCTTTTGGCCTCAGACCTTCAATAAATACAACAGGTAAGATCTGTAGATCACCATCTTTTGTGTGACCATCACCTGGTCTCCCTAACTGGTCTTGTGTGTGTTCAGGTCCCAGGAGCCCAGAAAGGAGATTTCATGGAGCTGTTGTTCTCTGTCTGGGGCTGCTGAGCGTTTCCCTGCTGGCTGGACTCATCAGCCTCGGTGTCCACTGTGAGTCTGAATCATGTTCCACTCTTCATTGTGCAGAATTTGGAAACATTTTGACTTGTAAAAAATGCAATAACTGTTTCTGTAAGACATGGATGTATGTCAAAATGTATTTTATGTCACAGAAAAATAACTGCCTTTTGTATTTTTCTTCAAGTTTTTATTGACTTTTAAAGGCAAGACTTGATATAAGGGGCATACAGACATGCAGACAAGGCACATTAGATATACTATAGATCAATGATTTCCATCTGGTCCATCCACGGTGTCCAAATTTCTCCTTAGTCATTAGTTCAAGTCCACACATTGGAAAAATTACCACATATTCAATTTTTTTTCACAAAATGCACACAACCCTTTAACTCATAACACAAAGAAATATTACATATTGTAAGAATAAACAGAAACAGCATTTAAAAAAAGCCCTGTGCCAGAAATTCACTGTTCTTCAACATAAAGTGTGTACTTTAAAATGTTGCCACATTCACCCTTTACGCCCTTGTGGTCCATTCAGACACACTTTTGGACCAACGACATTTGGGAACCACTGCTTTAGACAAGGAAGCAACATACAAGCTTGCCCAGTAAATTTATAACAAAGTTGCTTTTGTAAAGAAAACAAAAAGACATATATTCACTGTACTGTAGTAAATCCAAAAAATAAGTACTATAACAAATTATCAAATTATTTGGCATCAGATTCTGAGATGCTGTAAAAACACAAAGTGTCTCTTGTTTTATTTAAGACTATGACTCCGCACGGCGTTCGGCTGCAGAGCTGTCCTCTATCAAAGCCAACCTGACTGAGCGCCTCCAGGCCAGTTACAACAAATCGTCTTCCCTGACTGAAGAGAGAGACCGGCTGAATGTCAGCCTCACTAAAATGACCAAAGAGCGAGACAAGCTGAGTAAGTGTTGTGATAATCTGTAATATCAGCTCTGCAAAATGTATCTACGATAAACAGGTGAGTTATCAAATATGTCTAATCTAGACTCTGCTCACACTTTTTCACTTGTCATAATAAGAAATTTACATGTAATTCATGACATATAGGTTACCACCATCTTTACCATAATGAAAAACTAAAACTCCTAATTCTTGATTTATAGAGTATTGTTTCGATCTGTCTTTAATACAAGTTTGTCTTGCTAATTCATTATATTTTCTTTTGTCCAAATGTGACAAATATTTCTCACCCATCTTAAAAGTAGTCTGAATGCTGACATCCTGTTAAACATGATGCGTTCACAGGAGGGCAGGTGTTGTTAATTCGGAAGTGTCATTTTAGAAACTGCAAACCTGGGTTTGCATATGAAAGTTTATTAACACTTGTGACACCCTGTAGTCATGAGTATTTCAAATTTAATCTCCTTCCAAGAGTTATAATTTTCATTTCTGAACACTGTTCATTGGGCACAGTGAAATAGATGCAAAATATTTGGGGTCAGACAAAAATAGCTGTCTTTTGGTTTTTTTTCTCAATATTTTAATTACTTGGGGGGCATGGGGCCCAGTCGGGCGTAGCCTGTAAAGACAGCATGAAGTTGCAGACGTTTATTTTCTCCCAGTGATGCACCCCATTGGATACTGTATCAAACTTTTTGGGGTCTGATCCTGTATAAAAGTGTATCTGGGTTTATTAGACAATGTCTCCATATGGCGTTTAGCTGCAGAGCCCCCCTCTATCAAAACCAACCTGACTGAGCGTCTCCAGACCAGTTACAACCAGTTGTCTTCCCTGACTGAAGAGAGAGACCGGCTGAATGTCCGTCTCTCTGAAATGACCAAAGAGCGAGACAAGCTGAGTAAGTGTGGTGCACAAAACAATCTCATCTACATGAGCAATGAGGTGAAAATAAAACTAGATCATATCATAATCTGTAATCCAAGCTCTGTAAAATGTTTCTGAACTGTCATATATGCGGAACGTGTCGACCCCGCTCACAGCACACGTTTTGAGTGGTCAAAGCAAGAAAAGCTGTAATTCACAACATATTGGTGTGACATTTTGTTCGGGCGGCGTAGGTGTTGTTAACCCAGGGTGTGGTTCTAGAAACTGCAAGCCCGAGTTCACACATGAACCTTTCACAACAATTGTGACACCTTATAGTTATGAATCGGTTACTTGTGTATTTAAAAAAATCTCCCCACAAGCCTTAAACATGTTTCAATTGTTGATTTTGATAGTGAAGGTAAATTTCTTGTAAACTCATAAAACACAATGGTTACTTAGGTAAACACAAGCAGCATCGGGAATTAATCTTGGAAAATAAACCAGCCTAACTTGACAAACTAATTGAAAATTAATACAAAAATATTACCAACTTTGCTTTCAAAGGGTCAAGATGACTGGAATGTAACCAAAAATAAAAAGACAATAGTCACTATTATGTATTCTGTAGCTTCAGTGCGAGACACTGCAGCACTAATAGTTTCACATCATCATTTGGCCCCCAACTTACTGCTGTGTGCGAGATGTGAAATTGAAAACAACTGACAGATTCACTTATGTTTTCTTAACCCTTTAAGAGCTAGATCAACGTCAGTTTTCTTGTGCTGTATTTAGACGCCTTTCACAAACCTTTAAACTTGGGAAATTTGGTTCCATTTATTTTGAACAGCACTTTGAGGGAAATGCGAATTCTGGAAAAAAAATGAAATTAAAATAAAAACATTAAAAGGTGATAAGAAAATCACCAGAGAAGTTGCTGCAGGTGCTGTATTGCATAATATTTAAAAAAAAAAAAAAAAAAAAAAAA
>NW_024626166.1:0-5117 GCF_008729295.1 Plectropomus leopardus | reverse complement strand
CACGCTACTTTATGCTGTTGTGAGGTGTTTTCAGCTGTTTTTGGGACGTCATATTTTGACTTTTTTCCATACTATAGCCTTGCCTTTTTGTCATTTTTTCAATGTGTATTATTTTGGTGTTTTCTCCGTTTTTACAAAATTCTATGCTATGGCGTGTCTCAGCAGGCTATTTTATGCTGTTTTGAGGTGTTTTTTCAGTTGTTAATGGGACATGTCATATTTTGACATTTTTCCATACTATAGTCTTGCTGTTTTCGTCATTTTTTCAACATGCATTATTTTGGTGTTTTTGGCAGTTTTTGCAAAATTCTATGCTATGGCGTGTTTCAGCAGGCTATTTTATGCTGTTTTGAGGTGTTTTCAGCTGTTTTTGGAACATGTCATATTTTGACATTTTTCCATACTATAGCCTTGCTGTTTTCGTCATTTTTTCAACATGCATTTCTTTGGGTTTTTTGTACATTTTTGAAACATTCTATGTCATGGCGTGTCTCAGCAGGCTATTTTATACTGTTTTGAGGTGTTTTAAACTATTTTTGGGACATTTTAGGCTGTTTTTGCGAGATTTTATGCTATGTTGTGCCTCTGCATGTTATTCTCAGTGGTTTTCAGCTGTTGTAAGCCTTTTTTGTACGTCTCAGATATTGACATTTTTTGCCATACTATAGTATGGCTTTTTCTGTCATTTTTTCAACATCGGAATTTAAGATGTTTTAGGCTGTTTTTGCAAAATTATATACTATGATGTACAAAATTGCACTAAAAATGTCGCACAATAGTATGGCGTCTAAAATATCTTAAAAATGTCACATTATAGCACGTCATCCAAAATGTCATGGAAATGTCATACAGTGGTATGTTGTCTAAAATATAATTATGATTTTATGCCATTTTTCCTCAGGGGCCTGTTTGTCATTGATCCAAACGGTGTGGTGAGACACATGAGTGTGAATGACCTGCCAGTGGGCCGTAGTGTAGAGGAGACGCTTCGTTTGGTGCGGGCGTTCCAGTTTGTGGAGACCCACGGCGAGGTGTGTCCTGCCAGCTGGACCCCTGACTCCCCAACGGTGAGTTCCTTCAACCTCTGATCCTCTCTGTAATAAAACTGAAACTGAAATGTTATTTACCACTTTGTAAGTCAGTTTTCTTTTAGACAGTCCCAGAGGAAAATTAGGTTAATCATTTTTAACTGTTTACTTTTCAGATTAAACCAACCCCAGAGGGATCCAAGGAGTACTTTGAGAAAGTCAACTGAAGACAAGTGTCACAACTCGTTCACCTAAAAAATATATGTACTCTTAGTTTACAGTTTGAGTTGTATTTAAATGTACACCACCTGACACACCTAAATAAATCCATTCTTTATAAATGGCAGCCCAGTATTTTGATTAATTTGCCAGAATGTGGTGTTGTGGTCTGTGTTTTAGGCCTGAGTTAAAGCTAATTGAACTTTTAAACATGGCTGTTATTCTCTTGATGGATTAATTTGATTCTCTGCATAAAACAACTTCCTTTCATGGTCAGTGTGACTGTAAAACACATTGACATTATTTAACAATTCAGTTCAAAATATTTACCCCAAAGTTGAAGCCACACTTAATAAACCCTGTACATAAACATGTTTATTTTCTTTTTACAGCAAGTTAATATGCAGGTTCAAAATGTCTAATCAGACATCGGTACACAACATGAGGTGCCAAAATCAACTTCAGTGGGGGAGAACTGGAAATTAGAAAAAAAAAAAAAAAAAAAAGGTATCGCCACTTCTCATACAAGTAGGGTACATACTGTATTTACACAAAATGGAAAAAAGCGTTTGAAACACTCCGCAGCACTGTGTGTGGTTATGAAAACATCTAGTTTTTCAGTGTACATAAACTTCACTTTGTACAGTATGTTTTGCGGAAAAAAAGCAACCGCCTCATTCCTTCTGACATTCACGAACAATGTTTCAGGTTAGGCAATAGAAAGAATATGAGGGAAATGGCTTACCAGGAGATGTAGAGCCTTTTAAAGCTTTAAATAATAATATGCAATCAACATAAAAGCATTCAAAATCAGGCCCTCTGGTCATCAAAATGTTCTAATTTGAGACTGAGAAGATGCTCACAATCAGGAAAAAATAAAAACTGACAGCGCTGACTGAAGTGGATTTTGATGAGCAGATGGTTTGGTGAAAACTTCATGCAATTTCAGGCAAGATGTAACAGCGCCACCAGCCCCATCCCAAGCACCAAACAAAAGAAAAGAAAAATATCTTTTTTTGCCGTTTGTTTTTAACTGACTGATTCGTTTAAAAAAAACACCCTGTAGTAAATCTGTACAACGAAAATACATTTGGGATCTACATCTAAAGGTACATTATTAAGGTTATATACACTCCCACCCATCCATATATTATCTTTACAAGTAGACTTCATTCAAACCCAAACATTAAGAAAACCCCGACTAAACGGGGAAATGGGATCACATCAAACATCCATTTTAAAATCGGTTCTTACTGTACCTCAACCGTTGATCAGCCCCTCTGTTCTCGTCTGTACAGTAAACTACAGCAGGACTAAAATCTCCCTCATCGACTGGATGGACTGCTACTGTTACAGGGAATTAACAGTCGTCACAGTGGGGGAATGATTCTCGAGTGACGACAGCTGTTTATAATCATCTTTTTGCAGTGGAACTAAATCAGAACAAACCGTGTTAACGATATTTCGAGTGACTTCAAGAATACAAAATAGAAATCGAGTCAGAATACGGGCACGAACCCAACTCTCCTGTATTCTGACCCAATACAACAAAAGGCTTTCAACAAACTTAGGCCTCTTCACTGAAGAGAGCTACACTATTCCATCAATAAACATTTATTTTCTCTGGTCTCAGGTGGGACTGGGTTGGAAAAGAGAAGCCATGTCAGCCTTAAACACTTTGCCCCTGACGTTTTTTGTTTGAAAGCAACCGATAAAAACAGAACCTTGTGTTTGAGATCTCTTCCGCAGATTTGCTCTGTTGTTCTGAGTTGCGGCGTTGAAATTCATTCAGAAAATGGAAAAACTACGTTGTACAAAGTGAGATTCTCACAATCTCTTTGCAAGAAAGAAAAGTATTAAAGAATGACTTGTGCCCGCCGTCTTTCAGAATACATGTCGGCAAATCCTTTAATATCCCTGTGTTGCTGCTGCCCCTCTTAGTCAATTTTCACATTTGTGTAGATCTTCCTCACAAAGGCACTTGTTCCCATGTATCCAACGGCACCTGGAAAACAAAGGTGAGTTTGTTTTCTAAGGCCAATATATAGTTTTGCACAAAACAGCACAAGAGCTACAGTATTACATCCAAAACAGAATAAAAATGTCATGCTATACTATGTCATCCAAAATTGCAAAAAAAATGTCATAGTATAGTATGTCATCCAAAATAGTATCAAAAAAGTCATAATATAGTATGGCTTCCAAAATTGCACAAAAAGTCATAGTATAGTATGTGGTCCAAAGTATCATAAAAATGCCATACTGTAGTATGTCCTCCTAAATTAAATGAAAAATTCATACTTTAGTATTTGGTCCAAAATTGCATTAAAAAAGTCATACATGCCGTCAAAATATCATAAAAATTTCATACTATAGTATGTCACCCAAAATAGCATAAAAAATGTCATACTACTGTATGTCCTCCAAAATATCATTAAAAGAATATTATACTGTGGTATGTCATCCAAAATATTATGAAAATGTCATACTGTAGTATGTTGTCCTAAATAGCAAAAATGTCATACTATAGTACATGGTCCAAAATATTAAAAAATTTCATGGTATAGTATATCGTCCAAAATACCATGAAATTGTCATGGTATAGTATGTCATTCAAAATAGTCTCAAAATGTCATGGTATCGTATGTTGTCCACAACATCATCAAAAAAGTCATACTATTGTATGTCAAGGAAAAAAGCATAATATGTCATACTATAGTATGTCCCCTAAATAGCATACAGACATAAAATTGCCATAGTAGTAGTATAATGTCCTAAATATCATTAAAAAAGTCACAGTATGGTATGTAATCCAAAATAGCATAAAATGTCATAGTACAGTATGTCCAAAATAGTATAAAAATGTCTTAGTATAGGATATTGCACAAATTTGCACAAAAAAATCATAGATCAAGCATAAAACACTCATAGTATTATGTTAGATCCAAAATACATACATACATACATACATCATCCAAAAAAGCACAAAAAAGTCACAGCATTATATGTCACCAAAAAAAGCATAGAAAGTCATAGTAAAGTTTGTTGTTCATGATAGCTTAAAAGTCATGGTATGTCATTCAAAACAGCATCAAAAAATCAGAATATATTATTTTGTCCAAACTAGAATAAAACATGTATGACAATATTATAAAAAAGTAATAGTATAGTACGTTGTTCACTTTTGGTATTAGTTATCAGCCAGATTAGTTGTTTTTATATTGTATATTGGCAAAAAAAAACCCCAAGACCAAACATTATCATGCATCCCCAATGAGGTTGTGGCCATGTACTCCAGGTCTCTGGTACCGTAACAGACTTGGGAATTAAAAAGTTTTGACTAAAGAACGCTGAATTCTGTGTATAGTATTTGTCAAGGAGTGGTGAATTTTGTTGGGTCCTACAGTATTTAAACCAGTAGATGGGGGACTCACCACACATGATTCCTAGGGCGGTGCTGAACACAGCCATGTAGCCAAAGTAGAAGGATGTCTGGAACAGACCGTACATCCTGAAACACAACAAGGATAAAACTGCATGTAAGAAATGCATTCGATTCTTCTAATTTTATACATTTTCTGATTCTATCATTTTTTTAAATGTTTTTTTTTTCTAATGAGGACATTACAGAGCTCATGTTTGTATGTGGTTAATGAATGCTCAAACTTACTTAGTTTTGAAGAAATAGTAGTAAAAGGAGTACATGTAAACATAAACAGCAGTGGATGCAGCAGACAGGAAGCTTGTCCATTGCCTATAAGAGAGAAGAAAAACGTACACAGACTTAAACAGAGACTTAACCAGCAGCACAGGACACTTTTTGTCTAATTAACCCCTTAAAACGTGGCTGGGTCAATATAAGATTTCTTG
>NW_024626165.1:0-2171 GCF_008729295.1 Plectropomus leopardus | reverse complement strand
TGTAAACACTTCAACCACTCCAGCGTCTTCTGCTGACAGTCTTTTTTAATCTCAATTTCATAGAAATGTCTTAACTGTAGATATCTAAAAAAGTCTCCATTTACCAAATTAAATTCCTCTTTAAATTGTTGAAATGTTTTAAAACTCTTACCCTCCAAGAGAGTAGATATAGCTGTCATCCCTTTTACTGTCCAGCTTGCAAAGGCATTGTCCAGCACTCCAGGACCAAACCGAGGTGTGTGAGATGGCCAAACCCTACAGCCTCAGCTATCATGATGGAGAAAAGTATAGGGCATCATGCCCCTCTCTCCCTTTTTGTTAGTTTATAATCTGTGTTAATGTTCCTTTCTCGTTACATACTCTACACTTATCACTCTCTGTAATTTGAAGCTGTTTATTCTCATTGTAGAGCGGTCGAGTATGTGTCTTACTTATGTTGTTTTCTTCTTTGAAAAAAGACAAATAAAAAGTTTAAAAAAAAAAAAAAGAGACAAGTAAAATGCTACAAAAAATAAAACGAGGGCTATTTGAAAAATGCACATGGCAGCAAGAATGCAGGAACACATGAACAAATTAAGCTGTGAACAGAAATACAAATATAAACACGGACAACACCACAAAATACAGACTCACACTGCAAATTCTGTCAACATAACCAGACACTAAAAGATGCCACAATTACACACGACACAATGCAATACACATGCACACCACAAGTACTGTACACACAGCAAAATAAAATACAAAAACGCACCACAGATGCACACAATGAATGCAGAAATGTGCTACAAGTAAACACAACACAGAAAATACTAAAAGTCATCACAGACACACAAAACAAACTACAGCGATCCACCACAGACACACATAACACCACAAAATACAGAATTGCACCACATATGCACACAATGAAATGCAGAAATGCAGCACAGACACACACAGCTAAACAAAATACAGAGAAGCACCTCACATGCACAAAAACACACCACAAATACTGTACACGCGATAAAATGGAAAACCAAAACGCACCACAAATGCACACGATATAACCAAATACAGAAATGCACCGCAGATAAACACAACACAACAAAATACAGAAAAACAAAACAGGTACCAAAAATGAAAAAAAGAAACGCACTACAAACAACACAACAAAATACAACAGAATGCAACACGATAAACACAACGAAATAAAATACTGACACACACCACAAACATACACAATGCAACAAAATACATAAACACATCACAAACAAACACAGCACAATGCAATGGAAAACACACCACACAACAAATACACACAACCCAACAAAATAGAGAAATGCAACACAAATACAAATGATACAACGAAACACCCCACAGGCAGGCATGGATGTTTCTAGTGGCATCTTTGTCACCTCCACTAAATTTTGGCTAAATTCGGTCAAAAACTGGTTTCCAATGAGATCTTTTAGGAACTGTAATATTTTTTGTTTTACTGAAACTTGTCTCAGACCACAGTGCCGTTCAACCAGGTGACTCTTGTTCTATAAGCTGATCTGACGGAGCAAGGGACTCTGGCAAGAGAAGTTTAAGAGGCATGTGCTTTATGGTGAATAAGGACCGGTGTGTTGGTGGGAATGTGGATCACTGCTATACACCGTTCAGAGGTGGCTACAGAGCGGCAATGCCTATGTTTTGGGGAAGCGTATATGTGGCTATCTTGTTGAGGTCAAACAAAGATGCAGGCCCCCAATGACACAATAAATAGAGCCATTCAGGGTCTGTAGCACATTCTAGGGCCCCTTCATTGATGCCATGGCTGACATCAATGTGTTTACTGAGTCTTTGTTGGATTTAATTTGTAAAACAACAGAAGCAACTATACCCCAAACTACAGTTAAATCATTCCCCAACCAGAAACCATTGAGCACCAGAAGCATTCAGGATGCCATTAACAAAATCACTGCTGCCAGTCTGGAAACATAATTATAAAGCAGCAGCCTACACTGTAAAAAAAAAAAGAGGCAAAAAAGAAGGAGCTGACAGGACAACCAAAATACACAAAAATGCCACAAAAACAACAAACTTAATACAGTAACACTCCACAAAACACAAATACACATAACATAAGCAAAATGCAAGCTTGGTTTCTGTGCCGTGGAAGCTTTTCACGTATATAGCTTTTCACG
>NW_024626164.1:0-2234 GCF_008729295.1 Plectropomus leopardus | reverse complement strand
AGTATATATTCTCAAGGAAGGATCCCCCCAGATCCATCTTACAGAGGTCTGGGCTAAGCCGGCATTGTCCTCAAATCCTAGAGACGCCTGCTGACCTCTGTTATGATAATAAGAATTAAGTATTAATACTAGTAGCAAAATGTCAGTAGCAGCAGTTAGCATGCACAACATGTATCTGGGCGACTGCATTTAGATGGAAAGATAACTGCACTACTTTCTTCACTGTTATCTGTACTCAGCGGAGGTATTTAGCCCGTAAACCCCTCCTTTGAAAGCGTTTGATATTTTATACATATTCATGATTCCCATGGTGTATCCTATGCCTCATGACCTTGGAATCTCATCTGCAGCAAGTACAGTCTCTAACACACACTCTCACACACACACAGACACACACACACA
Organism: Plectropomus leopardus; assembly: GCF_008729295.1. Taxonomy (NCBI): domain Eukaryota; kingdom Metazoa; phylum Chordata; class Actinopteri; order Perciformes; family Serranidae; genus Plectropomus; species Plectropomus leopardus. The sequence continues at coordinate 1,832 of NW_024626164.1, read as the reverse complement.
CACACACACACACACACACACACACACACAGGACCTTGATCTGAAAAACATGTGGCCTCAGAGTGTTGGAGCAAACAAATGTCTATTTTTTCAATCAAAAACAATTACTTGTTGAGTAGCTGATAGAACATGGAAGGAAGGACGGGAATGATGGATACATAAAAGGTAGAATTATGTCCAGATAGAGAAAATTATACAATGAATGACATGGCAAAGAGGAAATTCGAGATATGTGAAAAAACAGGTAAAGATCAAAGGGGACACAGACCATTAGACAAAGAACAAAGAAGGGAAACAATCTTGAAAGACAGTATGTATGGAACAATAAAAACACAATTTCAGTGGTGTACAGCTAGATAAAAGCCCCACTTACACTGCATTTTGTAATACACAGGAGGAAACAGGGAAGTAGTGAAGATATCACAGAGGGCATGTAGATTCAAGTCAAGGCTATAAGGAAAGATGACGTCAATTCTGGGGCCAAATAGAAACAAGGAGCTACATCACAAAATTACAACATGCAGACGTGTTTCCATGAATCCGATTAGCAAAAACATATTCCTCCATTTTCACGCAAAAGTCAATTTTCACATTGAGCTGACAAATGCAGCAGAAGGTCAAGCAGCTCTTCCTGTGGAAAAAGGTTGGATATCCACTTTAAATGAGAAAGAAAGGATTTGAATTACAGGAGGGCCAGCAAGTTTGCTGACAAACGGAAGGTTATTGCAGATGAAAAAAAGGTGCAGGTGAAAAATTGACCGGAGCATGTAATGTTAAAATCACTCCACCTCCCCTCGAGAAATAAATCTAGTCTGAATAAAGCTTAAAGGGAAGTTCAGCTCTTTTAAAGTGGGGTTGTATGAGGTACTTATCCACAGTCATTGTATTGCTAACAAAGGTACACTCACAGTTTGAAGAAGCAGGCAGGAGTACTGCCACAGAAGCTAGTACTGTTGTGGATGGGCTGCAAAATGTTTAGCCATCTTTTTTATATATGTATTATATCTTATCCTATATACTATAATCAATGTATAAAAATAACAGTGTCATTGACTCATGCTGAAGCCAGCAATTTGGATGCATTTTGAGCAGATTATTTCCTGTTAATATTGCATCAGAAAGGAGTTTTATATTTTTATTATATCTTTTTCTTTTATTCAGTATTTATACATTTTTAGAGACTTTTTATATGATTCTGTCTGTATTATGTAGTCTATTTTTTATTTAACAATTAAATGTACTTAATAGTCGTTTTAAAGCAACATGCAACAAGCTTGGCCATTTTACTATCAGCTTTGGTTGTTTATGTATTTATTTTTTGGGCTTTTGCTTGATCATTGCTTTATTAATAGTACAACTGGAGGATGACAGGTAAGGAGGAGAGAGAGAAGGGATGACATGCAACAAGTGGCTGTCGGTTGGATTCAAAACCAGGCCGCTGCCAAAGACTTTGAATACAGCCTGTGTTCAGGTCTTTACTGTGTCCTTATTTTGTGAGTTTTTATCCTGAAGAATGAACTGAACTCACAATTTAATTCCTGAAGAAAATGAATGAAATAATAAAATTAGGCTTACTATGCATATTTTTAAAAAGTTTTCTTATACCTTTCAACATCAAGAAGGTCATGTGACCCCCGGCGAAGCTTTAGTGACGTCTAATGATGATGCACTAGACTGATGGGAATGTTGGGGAATGTAGTTTTGCAAGAATAAAGATAAAATATGATAAAACTTAATTCGTCCACTGAAAGCATCGGTAAAAAAAACAAACAAAGAAAACAACAAGACACACGGCAATATAATAAGTAAAAAGAAACCAAAAAATATATATA
>NW_024626163.1:0-3026 GCF_008729295.1 Plectropomus leopardus | reverse complement strand
TCACTCTGCAGAATAATTGATACTTGATAAGTGATATTGTTGTATTATGATAATGAAGTAATAATTATGGATCAGTCTGATGAAGGTGGAGCTCGTTTTAATCACTTTATATACTGCTATAAAATTCATAATCATTCATCACGGATGACTGATTTTCCCTGGCTTTCTCAGGCCTCGTATGAGAGTTGACAGTTTTTGTAGTTTTAGTCTGTGGTTTTATTGCCTTTTTAAATAGTTTTTGTTCCTTTTGTCCTCTCTTATGATATTTAGGCTGTTTTTTATTTAATAGTTTTTATTATTGTTGTTTTTAATCTATTTATTGATGTGCAGCACTTTGGTCAGCTGTGGTGTTTTAGAAATACATTTGGATTGGGTTATATTTAGTATCAGTTATCCGAATGTGTTCAGAAACTAAAGCTGTCAGATGAAGTAAAGTTACAACAGTAAACTACAAAATACCTCTTATTAGTAGTACAGCAGTACATACGAGTATTGGAGTAAACAGAGTGTGTCGAGTCTCCAGCTGTTGGCTGAGATGCTTCAGACCAACTGTGACAACAGCTGACACACACACACACACACACACACACACTTTCTCGTCCGTCCTGACTCCCACACACAGACAGCATTCAGCCCCCCCCCCCCCGGGGGGGTGGGACCACATGACACGGTGCGGGGGGGTCACAGAGAGAGCGTCTGTTGTTCGGAGCGTTGGTGACGAGGCGGCGGTGTGACCGTCAGCTGCTCAACTTTTTCTTGCAAAACTCTGTTAAATAAAATCACCATTTAAGAGCTCGACATTAAAGTTTAACTTTCTTTTGAAGGTTTTTTTTATTGATCTATGTATTGATATTTTTAAGTTTAAAAAAATTCAGTAATCTCATAAACTGGGTGAAAAATGTACTTTGAAAGTGAAGGAACTCCAGCAACACTTGTAGTGTTCAAAACAACTTCACTGCAAGATGCTCCACAAACCATAATCAATAAAGGAATAAAAAACTGTTGACGTTTTTGCGTGTTGTTTAGTCCGACCACAGGAGAGTCACTTTTCTTAGATGTGAAACTCCGAGGCAGCAGACGCAGCTTTTGCTTCATAAACAACAGACCGACAACAGAAGCTGGTCAGTGAGTTTCCTGTCGGTGAACTGAGATCTTCGGGATCGACTTCACGCCCTCAAACTCGAACAGTTTGTTCCTCCAGATGACTGACGCCAAGTTAAAGCTGCTGCAGCCCCGTGAACCTGACCTCTGACCCCTGACCCGCCGCCACTCTGACTCTCAGCCCTGCTGCTTTGAAGCTCGTCATGTCAGCGTGCACTAATGACAGCAGATACAGTCACGCGTCCGACTGCTGGAATATGAAGTGTTAAAGATGAAAAGACCTGCAGTAAATGTCTGCAAGAGTTTCTGCTCTCTGAAAAAATTTCACTTTTTTCACAAAATTAAGATTAAAAATCTTAGAGCTAATCTGAAGAGCGACTCCCGTCCCGTCCCGTCCCGAGTTTATTTTAAAAATATATATATAGCCTAACGCGTATTACACCTTTATTAGAAGAGCATACTTATACATAAGAACTATGCATTCAATCAAATAAAGAGTAAAATATAATGTTGAAACAACTCCAAATATGACAGCTAATGCAGATTTTTGTACATTTTTTTCCAAAGTTTTTATAGTTTCTTTTTCATGTTTTTATTGTAATGTTTGTATACTTGCCTCTTTTTTATTCTTAACTGTTGCATGACTCTAACTTTAATTCCTCCTAATATATTTTTGTTTGCTCCAAACCAAAGCGAATATCCTTGAGAGGGAAAACTGACTTGGTAATTAACATTATTCTAAATCTGATAATAACTGAGTCTGTTAGCTCAATGCTAACACATAATGGGAACTCCCATTAACAGGCTAAATCTGAACGAGATCAGAATCAACGCGTATGCAGACGATACCGTCCTTTATCGCTCTAATATTCTATGAATTGTATTCACTCTTTTTGGTCTGGATTGTTGTTGTTATTTTTGCTTTGTAATTTCTTTCTCTTGTTTAGTTCTAAATGAAATTTCATTCGGCCTCAGTTTGGGATAATTGTTTGGCTCTTACGTTTCCAGAAACCCTCGTTGCTTCTGCTTTGACTCGTTATCAAAACACTTTGTAAACTCTGTTTTTAAAGGTACGGTATAAATAAAGATATTATTATTATTATGGATTTCTTTTTAAAATGATTAACTGTGAATAAGTATTATTATTATTAATGTATTCATTCATTTAATTGTTTTTTTAAATAATTAACTGTCATTAAAACCTTGAGGTCGCAGAGCGTCTGTGATCATTATCAGCTGTAAATATCTACAAATAATCAACAAATAATCTCTAGTTTCTACAGAAGTTGACGGCATGTTTCTATGATTCTGTTGTCTCATCAGAAGACACAAGTGTGTCCAATCGGGTCCAACAGAAGACGTGTTTAATCATCGGGGTGAAATCCTCGGAGCCACATGGTTCCTGCTGCAGGAAACATGAGCTCATCATCTGTCTGTGCTGGGGGGGAGGAAGGGGTTAAAACCCTCCTGCTGCTCTGCAGGCTGAACGCAGAGACTCTAATTGGTCTAAAAACGGCTTCGAATCATGAAAAGAGAAACCGGAGAGGCGTGCAGGTCCACAGGAGATCCTCATGTTCTCCTCACCCCTGGTTCTGAGGCTGTTTTGGTGGTTTTAGTGGTGATCTGGTGGTTTTTACAGGTCCAGCAGGAACCAGAACTGAAAATTACCCATAAAAACCACAAATCACAGTTTAGTTTCTCCTAATTATCTGTTTCAGCGTCTAAAATATCAATCTGCTTTTTTTTTTTAATCTCTTTGTGTTTTGGGCTGTTTGGACAAAAGAAGACGCGTGAGGACAATCCCCCTGAACGCTTTAGACATTTTATACACGCGTCAATAAAGCAGTTAAAGTAGAGCACGTAAGCATGGCTGAAAACACGCAGAGGAAAACGATGCAGCGGCTGATCCTGATAAAGCGGTTCAT
>NW_024626162.1:0-1923 GCF_008729295.1 Plectropomus leopardus | reverse complement strand
CACACACAGAGAGAGAAACACACACACAAACACACACAGATGCACACACACACACAGAGAGAGAGAAACACACACACAGAAACACACACAAACACACAGACGCACACACAAAGAAACACACACACAAACACACACACAAACACACACACAGACACACAAAAACACACACACACACACATGGAAACACACACAAGCTGATTTACACTTGGATGCTTCTGTTGTTCTGTTCTGACATTTTAACGTGAACATCGAGTCCTTGTGAGCACAAACACACACACACACACACATACAAAAACACACACACTCACGCACACGTGAACATACACACACACACAGAAACAAATACACACAAACACACACACTCATGCACACAGAAACACATACAGATGCACACACAAACACACACACACACAGAGTGGAGCAGCTGTTGTCATGGTAACAGCAGGTTTTAATGGTGACAGGTCAGAGGTCAGAGGTCAGACTTAGCAACAGTTTCACATCTCAACACAAAAAAAAGATTCAGTGTTTTTTCAGACGATCTCACATCACCATGGAAACCTCCTTAGTAATCCATCAACTAAGTAAAGCTAAAACCCCTTAAAATAAATAAGGCATTTATCAAAAAGTGGAGAAAAACATATGATTTTTTGTATTTTTCACATTAAACAACCTCCAGATCTGAACTGCTCGCGCTCTGACACGACGACTGCGGGCTCCGCGTGCGTTCAGGCACTTCGTTTTTTTGGTTTTAATCCACAAACGGAAACGCTGAAACTCTGTTTATTGTTTTTTTACGTTTTAAACGTCAAACTAAAAAAAGTAAAAACTGACCCATTTTTCTGTTTTTATCGTCAGAATTCAGGTTTTCAATTTCCTGTTTTGAATCGAAGTAGGAGAAGATATATCAAAATAAATGTAAAATATATAAATGTTTTTTCTGTTTTTTGATTCTGACAACAATGATTCGAATCGAAAACACTGAACCCACTGTATTTCAGTTTTTCCGTTGGTGGTTTAAAACCCAAAAACGAGCTGCCTGAACGGACTCATCGCACAGCTGCATGTTTACTTTTGTTCAAATAAGAAAATGAATTTAAGACGTTTGACACTTAAAGACATCACAAACAATAATAACGTAATAATAATAATCAAATCCATCGACTCTGACGGTGAAACATGAATCGGCTCAGAGCGTCAGAAGCTCTCTGGGTGGGGCCTGACGGTGGTGCGAGCGGAGCCGGAAATTTGGGTAAATTTGGGGCGAGAACAGCAGCCGTAGCAACAGTAACTAGGGGTGGACAGATTATCGGCCTGGCTGATTATAGAAGGCGTCGCATGATGTCACAGCACGCGGTCACGCCCACCGAGCGGCAGAAAGACGAGTTCGCTTGAACGCCGTAAAAACACAAAAATCTTAAGTATCAAAAGTAGAAGTAAATTACACATATATTTACACGAGTCAATTTACGGAGATTATCAGCTGATTATCTGATGTGATTTTATCATTTTTCTGATTATCAGTTTGTTTTTAAACCTCACGGCTGATTAAATCATTCGAAAATGCGTCTCGGCTTTGTACACCTTCAGGTTTTGCATCGTGTATTTTCCCGGCGTCAACATCAGGTAAATATAAATGTCAGGAGAAAGCATTTCTGGCCACGTCAGTGTCCGTGGACCGCTGGCTCTACGGTAAGTCGTGAGGATCATAGTGGAGTCCAGCTACTCGTAACCCTGCGGGAAAATATTTGGGCGTAAAAAAGGAAAACCAGAAACCAAGCTAGTTTGCTCAGAGTTCAAAGGGTTAATCTGAGCAGATAATCGTTTGTTTTCTCTCCCAGTTTTGCTGTTTCCACTGATAAACTTAGAGCTCACATTATATTTTATGTATTTTATTTCCCATCTCATGTTATGCGTTCCACTTTT
>NW_024626161.1:0-1777 GCF_008729295.1 Plectropomus leopardus | reverse complement strand
CATGGCTATCATCTGAAACGTAATGCACATGGACAAGGTGCAGCCTGTCACTGTTGTCACAGGATCTGCACATTGCCAGCTTACACCACGACAAAAGGAATGGCATTTTCAGAAACTTTTACACTCTGGAGTCCAGTTTCAGATTTTTTTGATTTCAGGCCCCCCTAAACACCGTTGTTGTTTGAATTTAAAATTGCACAAGCTGTGCAAATTGAAACTGCCAATACAAAATATGCCAAAGGGAAAACACACATAACACTACACACAAACACAATTTCGAAAAAACTCAGATTTATTGCATGAGGTTGTACTTCATGCAATTCGAAAAAGCCATATTTCGCAAAACTGCAATGGAAACACTTTTTTGACTTTTACAGGTCACATGAAGCTATCTGTGTGCTTGTCAGTAGGAACTGCCTCCCTCATGATGCAGCAGGAGTGACTAGAGATGTTACTGCATCCAGAAGTTTCTAATCCACAATTCCTCTGTGAAATCGTGGACCTCCCAGAAATCCCTTATATGTGGCCGCTCCCACATATAAGGGGCTTTCCTTTTCATTATTGCTCACATAACAGGCCTACGTGGCCTTGGATTGGAAATAATGACAGCTAGTGCGGTGGCTGCAACAAAAATAAACCTGCTATGTATGATCAAACATTACCGTGTTTCCCGGAAAGTTATCGCCAGAGAAGAAGCCGCAGAGTGGAAACGCAGTCATCTCATAATTGTATTTTAGCAACATTTCGAAAATATCACTTAAGTCAAATCTGTAATGGAAAGCTGCCTAATGACTTATCAGGAGTGTCTCTTGTGTGTTTTAGGTCCCTATAGACGAGGATGACCCTAAACTCCTGCTGTCCTGTCAAAACAACAAACAGAGCAATGATGATGTGATTGTCATGGCAACCCTACGTCTCCTCCGTCTGCTGGTGAAGCATGCTGGGGAACTGAGGGAGGGGCTGGAGCTGGGCTTAGCCTCCACCCCTACAGCACCATGGAGGGGTAGGTCATCCTGCAGGATAAGTAGCCATATATCAGGGTTCTGGTCCTGTGTGTGTGTGTGTGTGTGTGCGTGTTGTGTCAGGGACTCAAGGATTGCGAGTACTTCATATAATTTTAATTTATTCCTGCAAATCTAGCACTTAAAATGCGTGAAATTCCTGCACACAGTGATGTTTACTAATGACCACGGCAACCTGCTTGAGCTTGTTCTGTGCTGCTTACAGATATTAACGTTTGAAGTTTTGTAACTATGGAGATAATCCATGTCCATAGTGAGATTCGTCACTGGATTAGATTCACAATTCAATCAATCAATTAATTTTAGTATACAAAAAACATTTGTGACTGATTACCTTTGAAGCATTCATGAAGTCTGAATATGCGTCCATTCTATAATTATTTATATTCCCTTATTTCGTAAGTATCAGTCAAGAATTAAAACAGTCTTAGTTACTTAAATCCCCCCATGGTAATCAGCTCAAACAAATTTCAGATCCTTCTATAAATTATTTCAAGAAGAAGGGGCAGCATATTTAACCCTTTGAAACCTAGATTGACAGCACTTCTCTTGTGCTGCATTCAGACCCCTTTTACAAGTCTTTAAACCTTTAAACCCTGAGCTAATTGGTTTGTTTTCTTACAAAAACATAGGGAGAAAGGCAAAGAACACCTTGGCAAGGTTCTGCAAAATGCAAGAATTTAGTAGATTAAGAAAAGAAAAAACAAATTAAAAAGCTAGGAGAAAATGTTGACTATATTTCTAATTATCATTAT
>NW_024626160.1:0-2027 GCF_008729295.1 Plectropomus leopardus | reverse complement strand
CAACACTGTCAATATTTCCAGACTGTTTTCGTCTTTTCTGTTGTCTTTTTGCCTTTATTACTTTCTGACTTGATGAAGCTCAAATGTTTCCACACTGCTGATTTAAAACTAGAGGATGAATCTTCTCTTTCAATCGTCTGTCGTGGAGCCTTCGCTTCGTCTTATTTACGATGGCAACTTGACTCTAGTCTCGGACGTAGGCTGTTGATCACGTAGTGACGTGGCACGTCGAGCAAGCCAAGTCAAAAAGAGTATTGCGGTTCATTTTTCATCTCGCCGATTTGAATCTCACATATTTTGCATAGATTTTCAACAGCCTCGCGATGCATCGTTACATCCCTTATAGTAACGTAATGAAACTGGTGATTTACACTCCAAGGAAAGATAAGATTAGAGGATCCTTTCTTAGTCCCACAACAGGAAAACTTGCATTATTACAGCAGCAAAGGGAATTCAAAGGAAGATATATACAAGTACAACATAAAGAAAGCAAAAAGTACAATATAAACTGTATAAACAAGACGCAAAAACTCAACTGTAAAAAAAAAAATTTACACCAATTGCACATTGTGATGAATTGCACATTATGATACTGATATTGCACAGGTTTGAGTCAGTTTGAGTGTGTGTGTTTTTGCGTTTTTTTGTTTTAGTTTATTTAAACAGGAGATGCACAGCTTTTTTTTCCAAAAGGGAGTTTCTCCATATACAGCTCAACCATAATAAAGACTGTTCAAAATGTGCATGCACGTGGCAGTCAGGGCACGACACAAAAGAAGGGTACACTTGCAAAACGGAAAAAGTAATTGCTTTTTCTTGAAGACATTGTTTTTGTAATTGTTGGGAGCCAAAACTGAAATTGAAATTCGATTAGTTGCACAGTGTCTTTCCTCCTAACAGTCTGTCTGGATGTTGGTTAAAAACTGACAGAGAGTAGAAGAAGTTAGAAAAAACTCTCTGTAATTGTAAATTGAATATGCTTTTTTGTTTTTTTAAGGCTGTTTGTTCTAAAAAGATTCAGTTTGAGCTCCAACAGACGTCCTGTTTGTAATAGATTTGTTCCTCACAGCCGGCAGTATTATCCACATTGATTTTGTCCATCTGTGGAGTGTCAACAGCGCGCTGCGTTCAGGGTCAGGCATGCACAGCGGCACAGCAGATGGATTTGGATAAATATTGATTTTCCTCTGAGAGCCTCTCGTGCGTAAAAAAAAATCCCCCTGTCCCTGTTCAATAGAGACGTAGCAGGTGATTGTGTGTGTGTGTGTTTACAGTAGATTTACTTGTGAGCGGATGATTGTTTCCTGTGTATTAATCTCCTGTTTACGGGTCAAGCGGCACACGTTCCCGCTGCAGGAACACTGTTTCTCACAGGCTGATGGTTCAGATGGTTTTGGACAAAAATACAGAAATATGTAACGCAACAAAACTTTCTGTTTTATTGTTTACAGTGTTTCTTGAATTTGAAGAGGAGACGAGGATAAATCCAAGGTGAGTTGACAAAACCCAAATTGGTTTTCTTGCGCTGCGTTCAGCCGCCTCTTACAAGCTTTTCAAAACCTGAGAGAATTTTTGTTTTCAAAAACATGGGGAAAAATGACCAACTTGGCAAGAAATATTTTGCAAATTGCTAGGAATTAGTAAAACGTGACGAAAAAATGACCTGAAAATTATGAGAAAATGCTCAAAAACTAATGAAAATGTCCAGAAAGCTATATTCATAATCATTATAAGTATCCATTTAAATTTTTTAGTAATTTGTTGGTAGTTTGGGCCATGTGTTGCGAAGCTGCTCACTGCCTCCTCCCCATGTTTGTGAAAAAAAAGTTTGCTCTGGTTTTTAAAGGGTCAACTTAAAGGGTTGATCACACCGTTGGACGGTGGAGACATAAAATCTGATGCAGAAGACGTTTCTTTGCGAGTTTTGGATCAATGTTTTACCCGCCAACCACTGTTGGATTTTAACAGGGAGTAACATTATATTACTATTTTAGACTCAGACTTTTTAAAGAACAAAGTTACACATT
>NW_024626159.1:0-1509 GCF_008729295.1 Plectropomus leopardus | reverse complement strand
ACACACACACACACACACACACACACACACACACACACACACACACAGTAAGTGCTTCCTCAGGGTCTCCTCCTCCCTCCAGTAAACATTTTAATCTCCACTCGGGGTTCCTGGCCATGTTTTGGCAGAATACCAGGGTCAGTTCTTGTTGATGTTCTTATCCAAGTGTGGGTTCATATCACAACATAACACTTCATACTCTTGATACAGGAGTGTGTTTTGATTTTAACCTCACACTCACACACGGCTGCACACACACCCAGCCTGCTGAAATGCATCTTTCTGTATGAAGTATGGTGAGTGGAGGTGAGGCGATCCTTCATGCTCAGTTCTTCAGTGCTTTCTATTACATACATGGTCGACCATGCTTGACATATATATTCCTGAATGTAGGCCTGGCACAAATAAACCCTTACCTAAACACAGAACGACGGAGTTAATACTACTGAGAATGGACCCAGAGCAGCAATTGTTGGCACAAATGAACAGAATGTACAGCAAGTCACTGTGTAAAGGTTTTTGCAAATGACTTCAACAAAGTTTAGTTTTCGTCAACTGATGGAGACACTGTTTGATCAGGAGGAGAGTCATGATGAGCGCCAGCTTAGCAGTTGGTGTTTATGACTTCTGAGTAAACACTGTGCTTATTGAGTAGAGCCCACACACCTGGTCAGTGTGAGGAAAATAAAAGCTGGCAGATGGTTTTCTCCGGTCTCCTCCAACACAACTGCACTGCACTTCCTCCTGCTGCACCATTTAAAGGGACCCTGTGTAAAGAATTCATGTTCTGTTCATATGTATTTATGACCACAGATGCTCAGTGAAGACACTGTTAGCTCTTGATTTTTTTTGAGTGATTGCAGTTGCACAAAAATACATTGCTTTACTTGGACAATACCTCCAGTGAATTCATCAAGTCGAGTTGTAATTGCAGTTTTTCCCACAGAATATAAATCTATAGCCTCATTCCCGCTGCAAAAAGATCCCACTAACACCCACAAACATCTTTTTAATGCAGTAGGTGTGTGTACTATTGACACTCACAACCCAGCCTGTTTTCACTCTGAACCCGTGGGGGGCACACAATGTCAAAATGTAGTTTATAGAATTTAATTATTTTAATTGATGATTAAATTGTAATCTGCAATTGGATGAAATAATTTGTGTTCAGTTAAATTCCACAAGCTAAGTGATACACCACATTCATGAATGGAGGCTTCCAACATAAAGCACTGGTTGGTTTCTTTAACAAAAATAAATAAATAAACAAATAAAAAACACAATACATTACACGAGACTGGGGGATTCATGCTCATAATTATTGGCTCCACATATTATCATCACTGTAGTATATTTATTGCCACTAAAGACACACATGCAGGCATACATAAAAAGAGAGAGTGCTCTTCTCTGTTGGATAGTACACACAAGCTGTCTGTTGCATGATTTATTTATTTCATTTACTATAATATTAAAAGATAGAAAGAGACCACTTGTTGCGGTGGACTG
>NW_024626158.1:0-4472 GCF_008729295.1 Plectropomus leopardus | reverse complement strand
CCCGTCATCGTCAGGTCCCGTCATCGTCAGGTCCCATCATCGTCAGGTCCCATCATCGTCAGTCCGCGTTAATTCGACATATTTTAAAGAATCGTGTGAGCGGCGGCCTCTCCGGAGGGACGAGTGTGCATGAAGCAGCTGAACTGACAGAGCTTTTATTTCTATTTATTTACTTTTAAAATATATTTTCATATCACAGCTGTTTGTATAATTTAGAGTTTGTATCGCTGTCATGATTTTGGTATTTAATGCCTGTCTGGACACAAAGTCTCTAGTAGGATAAAGATAAAAAAATAAGGTTTTAATGTCTTCAGGCAGAATAAAATTAAAGATCTGAAGGAATTTCACACATTTTCTCCAGATTTCTCCATTTGAAAGTCCTTTAAACTGATCACACCAACCAGTTTTACCTAAACTACCACTAAAAGCAGCTGGTTTTATTCCCCTCGGCCAATTATTGAGCCGTCACCCCCCTCTGCTGAGCACTCAGCCACATTACATCGCAGAGGACACGAGTCCAGTCCCTGCATGTGGGTAGATAGATGGTGTTTTTTACCTTTATTTTTGATTTATTTCAATTATTGTCTGTTCATTTATATATTTATCACTGTTATTAGTAGCAGTAGTGGTAGTTTCAATATTTTTTTAATTTTATTTTTGTCTGTTTTTAATCTGAGATGTCTTTAGGAATATGGAGAGCACCATGTTAAGTAGAAAAAAAAGAATAAACATCTATTAAAAAAAAAAAAAAAGGATGGGGCGCCTGATGGCTCATGGGATAGAGCGGCGCCCCATGTACAGAGGCCGTGTCCTCGCTGCAGCGGCCGCAGGTTCGAATCCGGCCTCGGCCCTTTGCTGCATGTCTCCCCCTCTCTCTCTCCCCCTCTCTCACCTCACTGTCCTGTCAATAATCTAAAAAAAACAAAAAAAGTATCCTCCATGATCTAAAGTTGTTAGTGCAAGAAAAAGTATTTTTCCAGATGCTCAAAAATAGTATATTATTAAAAAAAAAAAAAAATCGCCCCACAGCATCAAACATTTTTGCAGCTGCTGCAGCAAAATCAAAACATCTGAGGTCAGTCGCAGTTTTGCTCCATAAAAATCAAACACTGATCATTGAGGGTGTGTGTGTGTGTGTGTGTCTGTGTGTGTGTGTGTGTGTGTGTGTGTGTGTGTGTGTGTGTGTGTGTATGTGTGTGTGTGAGTGTGTGTGAGTGTGCGTGTATGTGTAAGGAAGCAGAAGTGTGTAAACCTCCTGTGTGCAGTGGATCTGCAGCTGAGGGTCCAGTCTGTAGTCCAGCGCTGACTCCTGCAGGATGACCTGGATCTGAGCCTCGCAGTCTGGAGACAAACGCTGTCACAACACACAAACATGCAAACACGCAAACACACAAACATGCAAACACACAAACACGCGTGAATATTTATATTTAACCAAATAACATTCAGACAACATTCAGTTTTTATTCGTTCATATTTCTTTATAAACAAACACGATAATTCGACCTCTTGTTTTGTTTTTGTTGGATGGATTTGATGTCATGTTACTCGTTAGTTACCAAAATAATAACGACAACTTCTTTCCACCTGTGCATTTGAATTGTACCGATTCAGTCCTAAAAATGAATGAATGAATTTTTCCCTCGTTTTTCATCGTTTGTTAAAATACCAAAAGGTTCAAATGCTGCGATCAGTTCAGCTGATATTAATGTGTCTCTAAATATAAAGAGAAAACCTCAGTGTGAAGCTTCAGAGTTTAAAGACGGATGAAACAAAAAACCCAAAAACGAGCGCTGATGTTGATGAGCAGTGAGAGGAGGGGACAGAGTGTCTCACCTGGTCGGCGTATTTCAGTTTGAGGCAGGAGATGACCTGACCCTCCAACTCGCTGTCGGCCGACGCCTTGTTCAGGATGGGCTGACAGAACTTTGGGATGTCGGCTTTGCAGGCTTTCCTCAGCACCGGGTTCAGCCTGTAGTCTGCACACACACACACACACACACACACACACACACACACACACACAGACACAGACACAGACACAGACACAGACACACACACAGACACACACAGACACACACAGACACAGACACACACATTACACACAGACACACACACACACACACACAGACACACACACAGACACACACACACACACACACACACACACACACAGACACACACACAGACACACACACACAGACACAGACAGACACACACACACACACACACACACACACACACACAGACACAGACACAGACAGACACACAGACACACACACACACACACACACACACACAGACACAGACACAGACACACACAGACACACAGACACACAGACACACACACACACACACACACACACACATTAAGGCCGGGCGATATGGCTTTAGATTAATATTTTCAGGCGATATTTTCATCACGATATGTATCTCGATATTTCTGAGATCTTCTCTAAACTACTGTCAACTACTAAAATACAATTTCATTAAATGAACTACAGCTACAAGTAAAGTAGCTAAAGTTATATAAACTACTGTTTAATAAAGTTCAATAAAATACATTGTTAAATGAAGTATAAAGTTAAATAAAGTACTCTTACAGCTCTCCAGTTCATATATTAATAGTATTTGCAAATCGTAGTAGTGCTCCAAAATGTGACTAAATAGTGACGGCTCTGCAAAAGCTCTGCTCAGTGTGTGTGTGTGTGTGTGTGTGTGTGTGTGTGTGTGTGTGTGTGGTGTGTGTGTGTGTGTGTGTACCTGTGTTCTGGGTGATCTGTCTCTTGGTGATCATCTGTTTGCATTTCGGATCCATCAGCTCGCTGTTCTTGTTCTGCTTCAGACACTGAAGGACGTTCTTTCCCTCCGACTCCGTACAGAACCGCTGAAAAAATAAAAAAATAAAATAAAAAACACACATTTACACCAAACTGCTGTTACAAGCAGCAGAAAACACAATAAATACTAAGAAATTTCACCGATTAATTTGTGCCGCTCTTTAACCTCAGAGTTGAGTCTGTTTTATGCTTCGGGAGTTACGGCGCTCTCATCAGAAAACTGCAGATGTGACGAATTATTAAATTAGCCCCTGATAGGGCCCCTGATAGGGCCCCTGGTGGCCCTAACCCTAACCCCCCAACCATTTTCTAATTCAGAATAAAAATAAAGTGATGAACAGTTTTTGTCCTTTTAGTCTCCATAAAGTGTCAGAGACATAAAACAGCATCAACATAGAGCTTGTTGATCAAAAACAGATCCAGAGGAAGATCCCCCACACCCCCGACAGAGGACACAGCTGAGACACTGATGTCCTAAAATCACAGAAACGTCAAAAAATACAGTCCTCAGACTGTCCTCAAATCCAGGAAATATCCTAAAATCCTGGAAATGTCCCAAAATCCTACAAATGTTCTAAAATAAGAGAAACTGTCTGAAATCCTAGAAATGTCTAAAAATACGAGAAATGCCCTAAAATTACCCTGATCATGTGATGCTGGTTTTACTGGCCTACCCTGATCATGTGATGCTGGTTTTACTGGCCTACCCTGATCATGTGCTTGCAGACTCTCATCAGCTGGTAGTCCAGTTCAGGATCGACCATCTCCACCTCCTGCAGCTTGAAGATCCGCTGGTGACAGCGCTGAGTCAGCTGACGCTTGTTCTCCTTCAGACACTCGATCACCTACAGAGACAGAGGGACAGAGAGACAATCAGAGAGAGAGACAGACACACAGAGACAGACACAGAGGGACAGACACAGAGACAGAGGGACAGAGAGACAATCAGAGAGACAGAGAGAGAGAGAGGGGGACACAGAGAGAGAGACAGAGAGACAGACGCAGAGAGGGAGAGACAGACACAGAGACAGAGAGACAGACACAGACACAGACACAGACAGAGAGACAGAGAGACAATCAGAGAGACAGAGAGAGAGAGAGGGGGACACAGAGAGAGAGACACAGAGAGACAGACGCAGAGAGGGAGAGACAGCAGTATGTGTGTGTGTGTGTGTGTGTGTGTGTCTGTATGTGTGTGTGTGTGTGTGTGTGTGTGTCTGTATGTGTGTGTGTCTGTATGTGTGTGTGTGCGTGCGCGCCGACCTGTGCGTTTCCGAAGGCCACGTTCTGACACAGTCTGTTGATGTCCGGCTTGCAGGACTCGAACAGCTCGGGCTCCAGGCGGATGTCTTCAGACTGCAGAGATTCAGAGGAGGATTTAGTGGATTTACACAAAACACAGACGCAAAGAGAAACACAGACATTTTTAATCTGCACAACTGAAACTCATGAAACTCGAGAGAGAAGAAAACACGGAGAGACAAATGTTTGAGCGGTGAGTCAGTCTGCTGAAGAACAAACTCGACATCAAACCGTCCGAACTTCTCTCTGATTCCTCTCGTTGTTCTTGTGAAGCCGACACAAACACACACTGCCTGCCTGATGCAGACGCATTCATAATTCATACTCTTC
>NW_024626157.1:0-1533 GCF_008729295.1 Plectropomus leopardus | reverse complement strand
ATCAGCCAATTTAGTGCAATATATAGAAATATAAGTGCATTTTATTTTGAAGTCCTGTTTTTAATTATTGCAATATGTTTTATTTCTTTGTGTTCAGAGTTGTAAATGTGTTGTTTACATTTTATCAAATAAAATTGAATTTGTGGTCATTTACAGTGTGTGGACACTGAAATAATAATGAGTAAGCAGGAATGTGGACCCTGTGACTGGACCAGTCCAGAACCACTAATGTAAATAACATTTTCTGAATATAATTTAAGCCTAAAATCATTATTGGCGCACTCTGTTTTTTTACTTTTTTACCAAACAGCCATAAATAATGCAACTCAGGCAATGAGGCTAAATGAGATCATCATTATATAAACTACAGGTGATGTAGTATGACAGATTGGTTGAATTATACCTTTTTACAGAAATAAATACTGAATATAGATTTAATTCTGCAACATGCATGTACCATTTTTGTTCCTGCACAAACAGGCATTTTGCATACCCTTTCACAATAAAATGATGAACGTATCAAACATGATAGCAGCATAAAAACGCCTGCAGGTCTGTGGACTCTGGAGAGGCAACAGGCCTGAAACTACAGCGACCCTGTGAGGCTGCGTTAATAATTACATAGATTTTGGACAGATGACAAAAATAAGAGACTTACTGTTGCTCAAATGGGACAAAAATACAGTTTAGACCATTAAATGGGTACATTACCAAACGGAGAGGTCCCTGCATCAGTGCCTGACTTCTGTTAACTTTCCTGCAAACCCAAAACCCGCACAGGTGATTTTAATTACCTGGTTTGATTGTAGCAGTACGTTTTTTTTTTTTTTTTTACCTCAAAACTTTATGGACAACACAGATAGATTACAATACAAAACAATTGTAGTGCAAGTGGAATTAGGATTGAGGAAAAATTAAGTATTTGCAAGAGAAGTATTTGTGGAGAGGAGAAAAAGAGAAATTAAAGACAGATAAGGTGAAAATGCAATATTGCAAATCAATTTCAAAGAACAGCATGTAAGAAAAAAACAACAAAACTTTTGAAAAAAAAAAAAAACACCCAAAGTTGTCAAAAATCATCAGAGGGATCAAAAAGGAAAAACAATCTGCAACAAAAAAAAGGAGAAAAACACCAGAAGATGTAAGAAAAGGCATTTTTAAAGGAAAACAATTTCTGAACGTTAAAAAAAATCCAGAAATTTTAAAGACATGATTTTTTTTAAATCACCAAAAATCTTTAGAGAAAAAAAAAAAAAAAAAATCACCAAAAAAACTTTTTTTGGGGAAAAAAAATCTAATAAATCAGTGATTCCAAAATGGTCCAGCCATGAGGTCCAGAACCAAAGATAAATTACCACAAATTTAATTTTATCTAACAAAATGTAAATTGCGATTGGGCTGAAAACTAAAAACTAAACTAAAATATTAAAATAAACATTTTTTGCAAAAATTGAGTGCAATTACTTGAAACTTAGTTGATAGAAAACACTGCGACTAAAATAAGTGCAAAGTTGCAGCATGTTAAAGTGCCAA
>NW_024626156.1:0-1892 GCF_008729295.1 Plectropomus leopardus | reverse complement strand
ACACACACACACACACACACACACACACACACACACACACAGACAAGACAGACAGAGATGTACCAACTGCAATGATTGATGGGACATAACAGAAGCTGATGGAGTTGATACAGTGTGGACAGTAGCAGGGATCAGCTTGACCCAAACTGCAGATGGACACACATGCATCAAACATGCAAAGCTCACAAATGGGATAGTATACAAAAACACACAAGCAGGGTATTGTGATGAGGATTACTGTCTTTGGTGACACAAACCCACACATGTGCAAACTGGGTTTCCATGGTAATGAGCTCAACTGGTGCAGAAGGGCACCTCACACACACACGAACTTTGCCGGCATGCACCAGGGGACCTGTCAAGTTTAAATTAGTGCCGTTGATGTGTCACAAGATGCCCCCGAAGGTCATTAATTGGTCAGTGATTGGAGGTTGGCATGTCATTTATATGAAGATAATTTGCATAAGGCAAAGTATCTTCCCCTCAAAAGCATTTTAAAGATTCTATATGTTGAAGCCCACACTTCTTCTTCTTCTTCTTCCTCTTCTCCTCCCTGTGAGACCGTCTGCGTCGAGCTTTGTATGAAGATGTGCATTCCTTTTCTTTATCTGCAGTCGATGTCATAAATATAATAAATTCAGTCGTTTTTATCTGAATGTATTGCTTCAAGGCCTCATACCAGCAATCCAATATAATGACTCATTGTTGAAAGTATTTTCATCCAAATGAAAACATCTACAACATTTTGAATATGCATGACTATCCTGTCAAATACAATACACTCATATTATCATTTTAAAATAAGTTGTGGGAAGAATAAGTACATGTTGAATGGATGGCAATAAAAATCAATGGAGATGTGATGAATCTTAAACGGGGGCCCCAAAGGTTAAGAAATAGGGCCAGGCCGAAGGGCAAGGGGGGGGGGGATCCCAGACTTTTTCGATGACATCCTTTTGAAAATGTGAAGGCTTGAATATTCTTAGAGGACAAAGGAGAAGATATGGCATGTGTGTGTGTAAGTGTGTGTGTTTGAGAGAGAGAAAGAGCGCAGAAATATAGTTTTTAATTTAAAAAAACGCCGAATGTGATTCTTACCCTCACTAATCAGAGCAAACCATTACATTACATTTTACACTTTTAAAGATAATAAGAATTAATAGTGTCTTGTCTGTATATGCATTAGTCCATATGTGCATTAGTTAGGAGTTTGTTAAATTAGAACACCATTTTCTCTCATGTACTTACACAGTCTCCACCAAAGGAGAGTATGAAAGTACGAGTGTGAGAGATTGCTTTTACTCTGCGCTGCTGCTGCTCTCTCTCTCCAACACACACACACACACACACTCACACTTATTCACTCACTTTCTTTCTCCCTCTGTTTCATTCTCTTTCTCTCTTCCACTCTCTCTCTCCGTCTCATTGCCCCATAACCACAGAGAGATGAGTTCAAGCCACCATTAAAGCGTTAAAAATTTAAATATAAAAAAAAAAATCTTAACGCTCTTTTTAATTAAAAAGGATCCTAATAATCCACATCATATTATACGTCGCAGATTCATCGGTCAATTTAATAACAGTGAGGCTTTTGGATCTTAATATCTCTGCTACCAGGTTTCCTTCATAACTGAGAGCCTGTGTTAATTACAGCAGAGCCTAATGGTGGGGAATATTCAGGGCCTCTCCATGTTTTGATAAATGGCTTTCCACTAAGATTTATTCCTAATTATCTCATTTGTCTTTCTCCATTACTTTTTATAGCTTAAATTTATGAAGTCATTAAGACGTTAGTGGGCCTGATAATGATTAGGAGAAGGAATTGTATGAAAGTGAATTATATGAAAATGATTATGGCTAAAGGAGTGTTTAAAATGAGGGCTGCGGAAGCC
>NW_024626155.1:0-2078 GCF_008729295.1 Plectropomus leopardus | reverse complement strand
GACAAGAGGAGGACACAGAGAGGACAGAGAAGAGACAAGAGGAGGACGCGGAGACAACAGGAGGCGTGACAGGGCAGATGGAGGTCCATTCTCCGGTGGTAACACACACTTTAAATCTCTTTTTTATAGAGAAATAATGATCATAATATGTTTTGTTATCACACAGTTACAGTGTCAACCTGCTAATGTGTGCAATAAATGCTCATCGCACAGGTCAACAACAAGGGAACAGACGGACTGATGAGTCGCCGTCCCCCCAGCAGGACATCACACTCGCTACTGATGAAAAGGAACCTGTTCAAGAGGAACAGCGGAGCTTCAGCTCAGCGTCATTAAGCTGTTTAAATTAATAAAAAACACAATGATTCAGCAATAATTCTTGTTCCAAATACCACCACTTTTGCAGTGCGTTTGGCGTAAGATCCTGGGTTTTTTTGTGTTATTTTATCTAAAAACATAGTGGCATCATGACAAAAAACCTGTCATTTAAAGGGTTAAAATCCTGAAAATTTATGAATATTTAATATTTATGATTAGGACTGATGTGGTTTAAAAACCAACTTAATTAAAGTTTATATTAATAATAATGTAAAATATTTTAAATCTTGATTTTGAAAAGCACATGTGTGTGCGTGTGTGTGTGTGTGCTGTTAAAGAGGGCCCTGAGGGTTAATCCTATCATGATCCTGGGTATTTTGTTTATATTTTGTTATGTTTTGGATCTTGTTTTGGGGTTTTCTGTGTGTTTTTTCCTTATTTCATGTATTCATCCACGTTTCTGTTTCCTGTTTTATTTTGTAGATCCACTCCTCACGTGTCCTGTCTGATTTGACTTCCTGTCTCTGTGTTTTTTCGGCCTGTTTGCTGTCACACCTGTCTTCTATCAGGGTTATTTGTCCTCGTCTGTTACGAGAGTCTCCCCTGCACACCTGACCACGTCACTGCTTTTGTCCACCAGCTCCTGCAGCTGCGTCTTGTTCTGCTGATCAGCTCTCCGTGTATTTATTCCTGCGTCTTTCTCTTTGTCAGTTTGTCTGTGATCCTCACTGTGTTCATGACGTCCCTTTGTTATCTGTTTCCTCCTTCCTGGTTTGGTTTTGAGTCAAATTTCTTTTATATTTTGTTACCTGCTTTTTTAGAGATTTTGCACATACATTTTTCTTTAAACCACCTTTCTGCGTCCTGCTCTGCATTTCAGTCCTTTCCTGACCCGATACTTAACATAAAAACTTCAGTTCTTTATTTGTATTCATTTAACTTTTATTTTTACCAGAAAAACCTCTTGACATTAAAAATAATCCTTCTCAAGAGTGTCCTGACCGAGACAGGCTGCAACAAAAGTTACAGACAGACAATAAAACATAAAAATAAAAATAAAGTTACCACAAGAAAGGACTAAAAAGTATGTTAATAATGCTATAAATAAACCATAAAAACAAGACAGTTAAAAACAGCTGAGATGCACCCTGGCATTGACATGTAGAAGATGACATCCAAAAGTCCTGCAATAATGATTTAAAAAGGCCTCGAGGATGAAAACAGTGCAGCTGTAAGTCTGTCTGCAGAAGCTTCAACATACATGTGGAGCTGAACACATAAAGGCTCTTTTATCAAACTCTGTACTAACTCATAGACAATAAGAACAAGCTCTGAAGCATTGCCATTTTCAATTTTCTGCATAATGTAGACACATGAAATTGACTGGAAGTAGGTCAAAAATAGCTTTGTAAATCAGAGAAAACCAATAAAACGTCTACACAGTTTCAAAGATAATCACTGTGTTATTCACACTGGAGATTTCTGAGTTTGCCTCCGTCTATAGTGCATCTTATTGATCATGTTCTGAGAATATTCATCTCAGGAGGGTGCCAATATTCTGTTTTCTGAAGATACTTGTTGTGATGACAAATACGATATAAAATATATTAAGCAATTTGTTTTTAAAAGCATCACTTCTAACACTGGTGTGAGTCTGCCATTTATGAAAAATGATCAACTCATGTTTTTGTTGATTTAAAAAACAGACAAATTATCAACATTTTTACCACTGAATGATTTACTTATTCTAAATATAAATA
>NW_024626154.1:0-3945 GCF_008729295.1 Plectropomus leopardus | reverse complement strand
AAAAAAAAAAAAAAACCTCCTGAAAAGCACATTTTGTGTGCAGAAGAATAACTTAATATAATAACTAACACTTAATAACACACAAACGGGGGTATTTTGCATCATGAATACCTTTACTCACATTGAAAAGTATCTAATTACATGTACTTAAGGATAGTACTTACACTAAAATACTACTGAATCTGTCCTATGAGTACCTCCTCCTCTGCTTTTCCAGTTTATTCACACTTACTTTAGATGCTGACAAGTCCTTTGTACATGCAAGTAAGATTTTGAATGCAGAATTTCTTAAATTTTCTTTTGTTGCTTTTACTTTGAGCAGAAGCACAGGAGGTATGGTATCTAAATACTTATTCCACACCTGCTGACGGTATATGCAAATCTACATAAACTGGAATACAGCGTCACATATGAGCAGCAACTGAGAGGGTTCAAATCTACTGTGTGATCTTTGCTAGAAATTAAAATAGATAAAATCGTGTTTGAATGAAACATGAGTGTGGAAAGGCTTCCTTAAAATCCTGTCAGTCTTTAATCTGCAGCCACTTGATGGCAGTGAAGCATCGTGACTCGACTGAGGGAGGAAACCGAGAAAAAAAAACAACCTGCATTTGTCATAAAAGGTTGTGAAAGAGAAGAGGTGGAGGAGGAGGAGGAGGAGGAGGAGGAAGAGGGGAGGCTGGGAGAGCATCCATAATGTATGTGATCAGTCAGAGAGAAACAGTGGAGGAAGATGCATATTTACAGGGGTTATGATACTAATGATGACACAGATGCTGAGGCCCACATGAACTGACCGAGGGTGGGGGGGGCTCCTGTCCGTCACTCAAACAGAAAAGAGAGAGATGCTGAAAAAATCTCCATCTGAACCGCTCGCTCCCTCAGACTCCTAAAATCTGATCTCCCTAAAACAGGAGAGGAGGAATCAGCCAATGAAGGGGAGATGACTTCGTCTGACTCTGCTGCTTGAAAAGAAAAAAAAGAGGAAAAGGTGTGAAGCCTGAGAGCAGCAGCTGACCTGCATGTGGCTTTTTATCTGAGAAAAGACGTCCTGACGTCACGACTGTACGACCTGCAGCCGACTCCCGGTCAGAGTGGATCTCTGTGATCTGATGTACAGGGGGCGGGCACTAAGTTAAAGTAAAAAGTACTAATCCTGCAGAAAATAATCTACACACACACACACACACACACACACATACACACACACACACGTATACATGTAAAACGGGACAATTTTCTCAGTTGAAAGCAGCATATTTTTAGGCTGAAGTTAATAAGTCACTAAATAAACAACTATATAGAAAGGGTGTCTGTTTTGAGATGAAGGCCGTGGCATCTCAAACGAATGCTAAAGGACACAACCTGCTTTGCTTAGGGGCCACTTATGCAAAAATGAGCCAGTCATAGCAGACCCATACATGTTTGTAGGAATTTAGACCACTTCTATGATTTTAGGACATTTTAAGGATTTTAGAAAATTTTTAGGATTTCAGAATGATTCTCAAATTTTAAGACATTTCAGGACATTTCTAAGATTTTTTTTATATTTTGGGGGAATTTTTAGTCTATGCTGACGGCATCACATGTAGATGCAGCAGCAAGTAGCTCCTCAAATTCTTGCTACTTTTTTGCTATATTTTTCTGTTTTTCCAACTCTGTGGTCTCTTCTGCCGAAGCACAACTTTTCTATGTTAGAGAAGCACTTATCAACATCGGGAAAAGTCGCATTGAGTTTGGACTGAATGCAGCAGACAGCGAGGGGATCCCCACCAACAGCTGAGCGGCCAGTCAGACCAGAGGGGAGAAACAAAACCGAAAGACGAAAAAAGGGAGGAGAACCGGCATCAGGGAGAGGCTGACCTGACTTGGACCGAGAGCTGCTCCTCTACCAAACCTTCTTCTGGCTAATGTCTGGTCGACGGAGAAGAAAGTGATGAGATGTGATCGAGACTCGCTCAGCAAATCAGACACTGCTCTGCACACGTCTTCACAGAGACATGTTAACCCCTAACATCCCAGATCGAGCTGTTGCACTGGATAGACAGACCTTGTTCAGAGCCAACAGGACACAGGACTCGGATGCAAATTAAAAAAATGCTCTGCAGGAATTGAACGATGCTGTCAGCAGCAACCAGATGGGGTTTCCATAGTAGCTGCTGATTCTAATCAGCTACAAACTTTATTTTAAAAATGACTCACAAATCGACCTATTTTTGGGGACGTTATTGGGGTTTTAGAATGTTTCTAGGGTTTTTTGACATGTCTTGGATTTTATTATATTTTTGAAATTTAGGAGATATTAGGAAATTTCTGGGATTCAAGGACGTTTCTACAATTTTAGGATATTTCTTGGACTTTAGGACATTTCTAGGATTTCAGGACGTCTCAAGGATTAAAGAACATCTCTACGATTTTAGGACATTTCTAAGATTTTAGGATGTTTCTTGAATTTTGGGACGATTTTTGGATTTTGGGATGTCTGTAGGATTTTAGGACGTTTCTTGGATTTTAGGATGTCTGCAAAAACAATGCCAGTGTGAATCACTTTTTATTGTGAATTAGAAAATGGTTGAGGGGCCACTCATCACTCTATCAGGGGCCAGATTTGGCCCGTGGGCCGTGAGTTGAGTATCACCGGGTAAGAGTGTTGATGGTCCTATGATTTAAGGCCTGCAGTCCAATTGAAAGACCCAGACCAAATAAAAGAGCAGTAATGACGGAGGGAGGGACGGGCCTCTTTCACTGCTGTGTTTAATTCATGAAGGTTTGATTCATTTTCTTCCCTCTGAGAGGAAAATGTCTCAGCGAGACGTCTCTGTGTCAGTCAGAGAGGAGACACTCTGGTGTTAATGCTCAGCCTTATTAGACCGGACAACGCTCATAATTCTTCGTCTCTCACGGATGTTTAATTCATGTTTCCTCCCAGTCCGACACGTTCAGCGTCAGTTCAGCTCCAACAAAGAGCAGCTGCTAATGGTCTTTCACAGAGGAGGATTAAAATAAAACTCACCGCTGGACTGGACGGGGACGGACTGAGGACACACGGCAAGAAGAATATGTCAGATAAATATGAACTCTTTGAGCGTGCGGAGACATTTCAGCCAGGAGAAGAAGCCTTTTCTAAACTCAGACTGCGTGATTAGTCTCATCTATATCTGGATTTTCCCACAGAGTCAGTGGTTCATTTGGTTCACACGGAGACGTAGAAAGCCCAATTAAAAGTGAGAAACTCTGCAGTACACGCTGGAAGATTTGTTTCTGCTCATACACATCACACTTGTTATGTTAACACCAGCTATTTACAGCGACCGTGACACACTAACTACTCACACTAATGTGACGGTCGCATGCATCAAACTGTGCTGACTGGAAAACTTTTATTATTTTGATTTTAATTTACTGGGATCCATCTGCTGACTGGTGAGCAAGAAATTCACTTTAGGGCAGATATTAGGAGTTCTTCTTTGAGCTGCCACTATTGTTGGATTGAAAGTTTACTTATTCTAAAATCTGCATCCCAGTAATGGACAGTAATTATACTGTTAATTCTCAGATAGTGTCCGGGGCCTCGTGCTACGTTCATGTGATGTCAGAAGGTCGTAGTTTCTGAGTTGGGAAGTCCGACTTGTTTGTGTTCAAGATCTTTAAGGTCACAAACTGGGGGCGACATGCTATAAAGAAGATGTGTTGCATTTTAACCCTGTGAAACCTGGGCAAATTGGCTTGATTTCTCTCAAGAACACTGAAGTATGAGCAATGGAAGAAGTAGTGACCCAAAAATTAGCCAAAAAAAGAAAAAAAAGTTGAAGAACAAGAAAATTACCTGAAAGTTAAACAAAAACTAAAGAAAAAAGAAAAAACAACATCAAAAAACAAGGAAATTACATAGAAAAGCTGCTTAAAAATTATAATTATTCTGTAACATAATTGTATATGATCATT
>NW_024626153.1:0-1499 GCF_008729295.1 Plectropomus leopardus | reverse complement strand
ACAAGGAGACACAAAATTACCTCAATAATGCACAAAACAATTACAAAAAGACACAAAATAACCAAAAGAGTCACATAATAACTACAAACATGGGCAAAAAAAAGACAGACACAAAACTATTACAAAAAGACAAAAAAAAAACCAACAACCAAGAGAGACACAAAAAACTTCAGAGTCAGAAAACAACCCACCAGGAGACACAAAACAGCTACAAAAATGGGCATAAGACCCACAAACAAATACAAACTGCAACTGACACACACATAAAAAAAAAGAGACACAATTTACTTCAGACACAAAAACCCTATGAAATCACACAAACAACAAAAAAGACACAAAGTAACTACAATTAAAGCTGCAAGCAGCGATGAACGGGCCTTCGCACTTCCACACGCGTCATGGTATTTGAATTTCCTACAAACTGACGTAGGACTGAGTCGATAGCTGCAAGAAATCCTAAACTTAACAGGTGTAGATTACAGCAGTGAGAAGTATCGGCCCTGAATAAACAATATCGGTTGACCCCTAATATTTATCAATTTGATAATCAGATTTTTAAATTATGTTACAGAAAAAAAAGAACTTTTTAGGGGCTTTTTTTGTCTTCTTACTTTTCTTTTTTGTCACTTATCATCCGGCCATTTTCTT
This sequence comes from Plectropomus leopardus, assembly GCF_008729295.1. Lineage (NCBI taxonomy): Eukaryota > Metazoa > Chordata > Actinopteri > Perciformes > Serranidae > Plectropomus > Plectropomus leopardus. The sequence goes on along the minus strand of NW_024626153.1, from coordinate 851 downwards.
GTAACGTCCTACTACTATTATTGCAATTTTTTTGCCCATTCTCTTAGAAGTTGTTCATATGTTTTGAGAGAAATCAAGCCAATTTACTATTACTACTATTACTATTACTATTATAATTTACTACTATTTAGACTTTCCTCAGGTTTCAAAGGGTATAATACATCAAAGGGTTACATTAATTAAAAAGTGCATTGCGGAAACAATGGCACTTTGCCCACACTCAGAAAAGTTCATTTTAAGTGGACTGGATTTGAGAAGACAAGTTGAGGTAATTTTGTTATGATTCCACATCTTTTTAAATTCAGTCCACTTAAACGTTTTAACACTAACTTATTTGACTTAGAATAATTTCTTCTAACAGTGTATAAATCCACAAAGATGCAAATTTGTTGCAACATACACAGCATCACACACCAAATTCATTTCCTAAAACCCATGGGCGAGGTCTTCTGGACTTTCCCTGGGCGACTAAAATAAAGCGTACTTCACTGATAGAAAACACGGGGTTTGTGGGTAGTGTAGTACAATAAGTTACTACCGTGCGTGCGTCTTTACAACAGGTCTCTCAGCAGCAGTTAGCTTGTAAAGTTAGCAGAAGGCAAGTAATGTTTTGTCTCTGCAGAAAGTTGTCCACCACAGGGACACAGAGCAGCTAACAAGCTAACACACACAGAGACAGTGAGTGAAGTGAGCTAGCTGCTTCTCAGGCAGCAGAGTTGAGTCTCACCTGGTATCTGCACGTACAGGGACACAAAAGCAGCCAGATAGATGACCGCCATGCTCCACAGGAACATGCGCCGTGGCAGGATGATTTCCCCCATGTCTGTGCCGAGCTGCAGGGTGAGACAGCC
>NW_024626152.1:0-3596 GCF_008729295.1 Plectropomus leopardus | reverse complement strand
TCTATTATTATATTATATTATTTTATAATTATTCATTTATTATAGTTGTTACTGATATGTATAGATATGACATGTCCGCGCTGATCGAGATGTCGGACATGTCCGTATGCGGTAGCGTACTGCTGGACATGTCCATGCGCTGGAGCGGGATGTTGGATATGTCCGCACTGGGGACTGTGGGACATGTCCAAACTGAGCGAGATGTCGGACATGTCCGCTCTGGAGACAGTCTGACATGTCCGTGCGCTGGAGTGGACTTGCGGACATGTCTGCACGCTGGGGCGCGATGTCGGACATGTTCGCGCGCTGGAGTGCGATGTTGGACATGGTGTTCCTACCTGTAAACTGGTTGACTGGTGGCTGTGGGAAAGGGTTCTGATTGGCCGGCTGTCCCGGCTGGTCCTGGTACTGTGGGGGAGGTCGGGTCAGGTGTCTCTGCAGCTGCTGGTCCTGCTGCCGCTGCTTCTCCTGCACACACACACACAAGACAACTCATCAGAAACTCAGGGTCAAATTATAAGACAATACTTCAACACTACAGCTGGACAGTTTAAGCATTTTTTAAGAGAGGGCTGGAAGAAATCACTACATTTTAATACATAAAAGTAGCATTCATGGCAAATGAGCCAAGACAATGAGAAATTAACGCCAAAATTACCCCAAAATTAGCAAAAAGGCACAAAAAACTTACCAGGAAAATCAGTATATATATAAAAATAAATAAATAAACATAAAGGAAGAAAGTGAAACAAAAAGCAAACACTAAAAAAAAAAAAAGCACTTGGAAAAAAACACACACAAAAAAATCTGTAACAAAATATTTAATACGTAATATGATAAAATATATTTTTTCCATTTTTTTTAAAAAAATTTTCCCCAGACATTTTTCCATAGCCTTTTTAAAATAATTTTAAATTTTTATTTATTTATTTATTTATTTTGGCAATTTGTAGAGCATTTAATACCAAGTTACTGAATGCCTTTTTGTCATGTTTTTGAAGGAAATCGCACCAATTTACTCAAAGGTTTTAAATACTTGTGCGAGGCATCTGAAAGCAGCACGAGACAAATGATGTGAGTATAAACCAACACTGAGCTCTTCGGCTGCATCAGGAGGCTCGAAGCTGAGAGATGATTTTAAAATCAAACAGCTCCCTCAGGTGTTTAAAATATGCTCACAGGTAGCACAATGTTTATCTTCATCATCAGGTTTAAACATAAAGCAGTGATATGTGAATAAAATCAGGCTCAGACTGCATCCCTAACCCACGTTATTCATCATCAACATTTTAGTTTTCTATTAAACAAATGAATCTAAGTGTCAATACCGCTCTTTTGAGTGGAACAGCAGAATCCCACTTCTCCTGTTTATGTCGTTTATATTTGCATTTTTTGAAAGATGTCAAGCCAAGAGACTGACCGAATGTCTCCAATACGTAACCTTTAGATTATATTAATTTAGTGCCTTTCATTGATATGGTGATATAAACAAGAAACACACAAACAAGCTAAAAACGATGGCGTCAGACTTCGATCGTGCAGTTTTGAAATCTAATTTAGGCCTCATATTATTGGTCATATTACCACTGAGCTGTGCAGCCACAGATCCCACAAGAAACAGAAAGTAATGACCTCTAATCATTTAATACCGATTAGATTCACAAACTGATTCACTATTTTAGCAGAAAATATTTTAAATTCTGTCTTCCTCTTCACCACATCTGACCTCACTTGATCAAAAACAAGGAAATTAAAGAAAATTGAAGTCTGACGCAAACGGTTTTCAGAGGCATGCAAGTGCTAACGCTCAGCTTGCAGGAAACCAACAAAAAAATCAAAGACTTTCATCAGCTGCATTATTAACTCATGGTTAGATGACCAAACATTCCTCAAATGAGCAGTAAACAGGGTTTACACACATTTTCAGGGATAAAAGATCAAAACTTCTCCATGACTTTTTAAGGACACGCTGTTATGTTACATTGACGAGAGGGTTATCTATTAGGCAGCGTTTCTCTGCATTCACTCCTTTGACATTTTGTATTTTATCTTTACTTATTTGATGCTCTGTTGTTTCATTCTTATTTGCTTCTGTATTTCTGGAGCAATCGAGCACAATAATTTCCTTCTGGATTATAAAGTTTGATCTTATCTTATCCATGGAATTTAAACAATTAATTTCATTATGCTTAACTAAATTCTGTGACTTTTCTGAAACTTTCAAGCATGTTACTAATTCCAAGACTTTCCTATTCCTGGAAAACCAGATTGTGAAATTCCATGAATTTTACCAGTTTTTCATGACCATAGGGAACCTGAAAAATACTCAGTTATGCAACTATAATAACAACTTATTTGGCGTATTTGCCTTAGAATTTTCCACCTGATGATTACTATGATGACTATTTCCACTAGGTGCACTATCACTATCAGAAAAAAAAAAATAATCTACTTAGCATGTAGTATATTGAAAATATATTTTTTTTTAAATCCACAAAAAAAACATAGTGGCATCATGACAAAAACCTGGCATTTAAAGGGTTAAAATTCTGAAAATGTATGAATATTTGATATTTATGATTAGGACTGATGTTAGTTTAAAAAAATAGCTCAATGAAAGTAGAAAGTAATATGAATATTTTTTAAAGCTTGATTGTGAACAGCACATTTGTGTGCAGATAGGAGTGTGTGTAATTAAAGCGGGACCTGAAGGGTTAATGAGATGTGGTCATGTTGTTGGTGAAGTGCATGATTTTAGCATAATGGCATTTTGGTGACATGTCCGGGTGTCCACCTTCCTGTATTAGGTGCTGAAACACATATTTTTGTCTCTTTTGGGACAGGAAAGTTTTGTGAAGTTCACCTGTTCGGCCATCAGCTGCTGTCTCTGCATGTACTGCTGCTTCTGCTGCTCCAGGATCTGCTGTTGATGCTGCTGCTGTTGTTGCTGCTGCTGCTGCTGTTTCAGCGCCGCCGCCACCGCCGCCGCCTGGTTGCTCAGGTACGCTGCGTTGCTGTGGTTACCCGCCATGGCGTTTGCCCCCGGCTGGGTCGCCATGGCGTTGTTTCCGGGCGCAGACGGCATGTTGTTGGCGGGACCCGGGCCGTGTGGAGGAGCAGGATAGGAGTTCTGGTCCTGACAGAAACATGAATTAATAAAGTTATGAATGTTTTTACAGGAGGGAGCAGCACGTGGAGAGACGTGGTTCTGTTTCAGACATTATTTCAGAGATATTACTTTGAGCTGAACTAAAATTTGCAAAAAAATGAATGAAGTGAAATGTGTTAATCCAAAAATTTGGGTCTAACTAACAAGACTGTTTAAACATTTAAAGTCTAATCCCCTCAGGATTAATTAAACAATTATTATTATTCAAAAAAACATATACCCATTGCAACATATGTCAAAATAATTGAGAAAGATTGTCTCCATATTTCTAAATAAATTTCCAGGATATTCTAGGACAACATACTAAAAAAAAAAAAACAATTTATTTGATTTACTCACATGCTTTAATTTTCTATAGTTATATTGCAATATAAATTGTTTGCTTCCAACCCTTAGTCTTATTCAGATGTTTAAATGTGTATAAAAT